>NW_019641630.1:846829-1140395 GCF_000599845.2 Trichogramma pretiosum
AATCGAGTGGAGATTCTGAACATTACTTCAGACTCAACTTTTTATGATGATAATTCATCGCATAGTCCTTATAAGGACAATACACTATTGCATACAAATACAAATATTACAAATAATACTCTGAAAAAAGAAGATTGTTTCGAAATTATTATGGGAAAAGACTGGATCCCGAATGGAGAAATCCATGAATCAAATAATAATATAACAGATATAAACAGTACAAAAAGTTTTGAAAATCACAGCAGTCAAGATATTACAAATTGTACAGTAAAAAAAAGCAACAAGGCAGAAAGGAAACAAAAATTAGAAATACGCCATGACTTAGATTATGATTCGCAAGACATGTTTGATGTATCTTCGGACAACAAAATCGAGCCATACAAAGAAATCAAAGATGTTCTCAAAGAAAAATTCCTCGCCTCGTTGAATCTGATTCGTACATCATTGATACCATCTGACACAAATAATACAGGTTCAGTCAGAGCACCAAGACGCCTGACTGTAAGTATTTTGGTAATAAATATTTTACCCGTTAATTTAAAATGATTATAAGTGTAACTAAACAAAACTTTTTTTCATTTCAGAGAATCAGAAAAGTCAAAAAAGTATTCGATCCATCAGATAATTTTATAGTGAAAAAGAAAAGAAGCAAACAGCCAAAAACAATGCCAACAAAGCCAAAAAAGCCAAAAACGATGCCAACAAAGCCAAATGCTACAATTCCCCAAGAAAACAGAGAAACTGTTACCCATTCTCAAAACAAAGAAACTTCAAAAGATAAATATTTTCATTGCTGCAGTAGTGATAAACCAGATTCATTAGTGGCGTGCAAAGATTGTACAACTAAAGGTAAAAATAATTAAAACTTACTTGACATTCAAGTATATATTTTTCAACTAAAATTTTTGTTTATTTTCAGTACATTTATCATGTGCACTACCATCTAAGAAAACGAGCAAGAAAGCCCTTATTGATTGGCGTTGTGAAAGGTGCAAGATGTGTGAAGTATGTCATGATACTGTTGAATCTGTAAGTAAAATCATTTCTCATGTGACAACTTTCATACAGATATAATAATGACAAAATTCACCATTCTAATATACAATGTTTGTTAACAGGGAACTATGGTAAGTTGCTATCAATGTGACCGTGCATCTCACATTAAATGCCTATCAGATAAAAAAACCCAGAAAGCATCTAAATGGGAATGTCAAGATTGTCAAACTAAGCGCAAATCACCATCACTTGAAAAAGTTTCAAAGAGTTCCGATTCAACGGATGCATCTGAGGTAACCAACCCTTTGAAGGCAGAAATCAAAGAAACTGCAAACAGCCCAAAAATATCAGAGGTGATCCATTACAAAAGAGATCCTAAGATACATAGATTCGAGATACTTTTTTGGAACCAAATCCCCGCGAATAACGGGGTTTGCCTGTATTAACTTAATTTTAATGTATATAATTGTACATTTGATCTTCCATTATTTCGTCGATTTGTAAGGATGAAAGTATTTAATAATATTATACAACAATTGTATTTTTTATATTATATTAAGAATCAACAATTGTTTTTTAATGATTAAAAATTTTACACTTTGTAACATGCAATGACTTTTTACTATCCAACCCCCACCGAGAAACTAAATCTTTATTCGGTTCAAGTGACATTCACTAAAATTTAAACTATTTAAAAGTCGATATCCTTATATGTATTTTTTCTTTTAAAATCAAAATTGAAATATCAAAGTTATGAGAAAATGGAAATTTCCCATACAAGGGTCGTAAGCAATCGTTTTTTGGCCGCACATGCGCATTGGTTCCGAAGTCGAGCGCAGCCAAGGACCCAACTACTATATTTGGCGCAAGTCACGATTTCATTTAGCGCCGTGCCACGTTGCACCGGTATATGCCTAAACTTTTCTCACGAGCGCCGAAAGTAAGAGCACAATGCATAATAATGTACATATACTTGCTGCTTACATAGCACCGCGCGCGTTATGGCTCGAGTTCAGATTCGTGGTTCGCTTTTTACCACAAAACGGACCCACAAAATGCGGCGACTACGTCTGCAGGAAAACAGATTGTATAGGCCCTAGCGGTAGGTCTGCGAATTCGTAGCACTAAGTGCTATACGCACGCGGATCGTCGAGCGAGCTTGCATCGTAAATTCGAACGATGAAACTGCCGAATTATTTCACCAAAGCTAAATTAAGTTACCGATGTATTTATTTATAAATCATCCTAACAATATTGGAAACAATTTAATATTCCAATTTTGCAACAATTTCTTTGAAGACTTTTGGGATCTTTTAAAACTAATAATTTAAAAATCTTCCAACAGATATTTTTGAGTACACACTAAAATATTAAGTAAATAGATTCTATCTATGTTAAGATGATAGTTTGTCACTGATTGAGTCTTTATCTAGCTAGGCATAAGAGCACCTAGCGTCCTTTGGTATACATCGACATGGTCATAATGTAAGAAATGTCCACGATTGTATGCTGATTTTCAAACTTATGCCAATGGAAGGGATGAAATTTTGAAACTCATAGAATGCATAAAAAATAATGGCATAAGGGCCACTAACAGATGTAAAAATCTAGACTCTACGAAAGTTGTACAATATTTCGAGTTAAACATTTTTCACATCTTTAAAAAAAGTTTCGCTCCCACGCGAAAAACTCGTGAAACAATACAGAGGGCAGTAATTAGTAGTAGGCGAAATCTGGAAACACACCACAAGGACATTATAAAAACATGTAACGATAGTTGACATTACTTGAGATTCAATCATTTAGGCATACTTTTTATAAAAATTGTAGAAAAACATATTTACAAATATCCATACATATTTTACAATTGTCGATCATTGTTTCTTCTCGCAATTATCGTTTGCGTAATAGTTTCTACCTTTGTGTATTTTCTTTTGGTGTTTCTTCAAATTGATTTGATCCCCAAATTTCTTCTCACAGAAGTTGCATGCGTAATCTTTCCGACCTTCGTGGACTGTCTTTTTGTGCTTAATTAAATTTCCTTTTTCTCCGAATTTTCGCTCGCAATCATTGCATATGTGGTCTTTGCAACTTTCGTGAACTGTTCTTTGGTGTCTTATCAAATTGCCTGGAAACCCAAATTTCTTCTCGCACTTGTCACAAGCGTAATCCTTACGATCTTCATGTACTATTCTTTGGTGCTTCAACAAATCCGATTTAGTGCCATATTTTTTTTCGCATTTATCGCACGCAAAATTTTTACGACGATCGTGCACTGTCCTTTGATAAACGAGCAAATTATGCTTTTGTCCAAATTTCTTCTCACACCTGTCGCATGCGAAATCTTTCCGACATTCATGGACCGTTCTTTGGTGCTTCAACAAATCCGATTTCGTGCCAAATTTCTTCTCGCACTTGTCGCATCCAAAATCTCCACGACCTTCGTGTACTGTCTTTTGATGATCGGGTAAATGCTGTTTACGACCAAATTTGTTTTCGCATTTATCGCAAGCAAAATCGTTACCTTCGTGTACTGCTCTGTTGTGTATAAATAAGCTCGATTTTCGTCCAAATTTCTGCTCGCACTTGTCACATGGGTAATCTTTGCGTCCCTCATGGACTGTCTTCTGGTGTAAGAGCAAAAGCCATTTATATCCGAATTTCTTCTCACAGTTATCACATGCGTAATCTTTGCGACCTTCGTGGACTGTCCTTTGGTGCTTCAACAAATCTGATTTACCACCAAATTTCTTTTCGCACCAGTCGCATGTGTAGTCTTTGCGACCTTCATGAACTATTTTTTGATGGAAAAGCAAATGATGTTTATGTCCAAATTTTTTCTTGCACCAGTCGCATGCGTAATCTTTGCGACCTTCGTGTACTGTCTTTCGGTCGCTCCATCGCTCGGGCAGATAGAGTTTTAGTGGGTATTCCCTCACCGACGCAAATCGGTTGAGGGTGAGTCCCACACACGGGGAGGTTCGGGGTCGACTTCAACTCCAACCTCCTTACGGTGCGTAACGCATTTCTCTATCTATAAAAAAAAAAAAAAAAAAAAAAATGTAAGAGCAAAGTCGATTTCATTCCAAATTTCTTTTCGCATATCTCGCAAGCATAATCTTTGTGACCCTCATGGACTCTCAATATGTGATGGAGCAAACCTGATTTATTTTGAAATTTCTTCCCACAATCATTGCATAAGTTATCTTTGAATACTCTGAAGGCAAAATCTTTCCGACCCTCATGAACTGTCTTTTGGTGTTTTGTTAAATTGCTTAAAACCCCAAACTTTTTCTAGCATTTGTCACATCCATAATCTTTGCAACCTTTGTGTACGGTCTTTAGATGGATGCGCAAATATGATTTTTGTACAAATATCTCCTCGCACTTTTTGCATGCGAAATCTTTCGGACCCTCGTGGACTGTCTTTATGTGCAAGAGCAAACTATTTTTAGTATCAAATCTTCTCTCGCACATTTCACATGAGTAATTTTTTAATACTTCGTGGAATATCTTATTGTGGTTGAGTACATTTGATTTATTTTCAAATTTTCTCTCACATTTGTTGCATGAGTTATGTTCGCGATCTTTGTGGACTAATTTTTGATGCGTAATCAAACTCGACTTTTTCACGAATTTTTTCTCGCAATTTTCACATGCAAATTCTTTGTGGCTTTTGTGCATTGATATTTGATGTCTGCTCAAATGACTTCTGAACTCGAATTTCATTTCGCACTTGTCGCATGCAAAATCTTTGGGACCCTCGTGGACTGTCTTTATGTGCGTAAGCAAACTCTGTTTATTTCCGAATCTCTTTGCACACATTTCACATAAGTAATTTTTTAATACTTCATGGAATATTTTTTTGTGACTTATTAAATTTGATTTATTTTCAAATTTCCTCCCGTATCTGTTGCATGAGTAATCTTCGCGATCTTTGTGGACTAATTTTTGATGCCTAATCAAACTCGACTTCTTCACGAATATTTTCTCGCAATTTTCACATGCAAAATCTTTGTGGCTTTTGTGCATTGATATTTGGTGTCTACTCAAATGACTTCTGAACTCGAATTTTATTTCGCAATTGTCGCATGCAAAATTTTTTTGTTTATTGTGAATTGTGTCTCGGTCTTTATCATACTTGATTCTACTGTAAATGCCTCCTGACAAATATCACAAATATGTTTTTTTTCGTTTGAAAGAACAATGTCATGTACTCTTGCATTATCTCTTGAGATAACTTTGTCGAATTTCTTCTCATTTTTATCCATTTTGGTGCCTAAATTAAATGAATGATCAGTTTATTTAAGATAAATAATATTTATCTTTTGGTATTATGGCTTGTTTCGTCGAGAAAGACATTACTTAGACTAATCTAAACATGATCATCGTATCGAGCGATAATGTTACAACTAAGTTGCCGATTCATCTGTTCATACATTACTTATAACATTTGAAACAATCTACAATACGAACTTGACGACGATTTCTTCGAAGAATTATTTTGACCTTTTAGGATACATGCACTTCAAAAAAATCCAGTTACATAGATTAAACGCAAAGATCCTTGCGCAAGCAATTCCAAGATCTTCAATATAAGGATTTTGGATTGACAAAGGTGCTAAGAAACGGATAAAATGATTCAGAAACCTTTTACTGATTTTGATGAGATGAAGAAAACGTTTTTTTGTTTTTAAATAAAATTATTAATTGGTGTTTTTGGTAAACACTTGTTTTTTATTATAGATCACTGCTTCCTTAGAAGGAATAATCAATCTTGCACTAGTGCATGTATGATAAATTCAGCATATA
This sequence comes from Trichogramma pretiosum, assembly GCF_000599845.2. NCBI lineage: Eukaryota > Metazoa > Arthropoda > Insecta > Hymenoptera > Trichogrammatidae > Trichogramma > Trichogramma pretiosum. The sequence goes on from NW_019641630.1 coordinate 852,638, forward strand.
ATTGCATACGCGAGGTTTATCAAAAATCCAGTAGCCAACCAAAAGTTTGCCCTTTTCGCGACTCCAAATAGGAAGTGAAAAAAAATTTAAGCTGGTAGCTGTACGAAGAGCTAAAAAGTAGTCAAGAAATTTTGGGTAGTAATAATTCGTAGTAAACGACATTTGGCTCAAAAATAAAACATCACAGTAACAGAGAACAATGTCATAATAAACAATGACAAATGAAATCAAGTAAGTCTTAATCATTTTGGCACAATTTTCATTGAAATTTTAGAAAAACATATCTACATTTTTCCATACATATTTACAATTGTCAACTATCATTTGTTCTCGCAATTGTGTCATGCGTCGTCTTTACAACCTTAAAGACTGTTATTTGGTATTTGGGCAAATGAAATTTTTGTCTAAACTTTTTCTTGCATTTTTATACGACCTTCGAATACTGCCTTTTTGTGCTTAATTTAATTTAATTTCTCTCCGAATTTTCGCTCAAATTCATCGCATGTGAAATTTCTCCGATCTTTGCAGACTGTCCATTGGTGCTTCAACAAATCTGATTTACACCCAAATTTCATCTCGCATTTGTTGCATACAAATCCTTGGCGACACTCGTGGATTTTCTTTAGATGGAAGAGCAAATTTCCTTTTCGTCCAAACTTTTTTCCGCGCTTTTCACATACGTAATCTTTGTGACCTTCGTGAACTGTCTTTTGGTAAGAGAGCAAATGATGTTTTGGTCCAAATTTTTTTTCACACTCGACACGTGCGTAATCTTTTCGACCGTCGTGTATATCACTTTGATTTATCCCCGTATTTTCGTTCACAAGTTATCGCATGAGAAATCTTTGCTACCTTTGTGAACTGTTCTTTTGTGTTTTTTCAAATTACTTTGATCCCCGAATTGCCTCTCACAAATGTCACATGCAAAATCTTTCCGACCTTCGTGTACTGTTCTTTGGTGCTTCAACAAATCTGATTTGCATCCAGATTTCTTCTCGCATTTGTCGCATGCATAATCTCGGCAACCTTCATGAACTATCTTTTGGTGTTTGATCAAGTGTTCTTTTCGTGTGTATTTCCTCTCGCACTTATCGCATACGAAATCCTTGCGCCTTTCGTGTACTTCCTTTTGATGGTTGAGCAAATGCACTTTGTATCCAAATTTTTTCTCGCATTTGTCACAGGCGAAATCTTTCCGACCTTCGTGTACTGTCTTTTGATGTCTGAGCAAATTTGGTTGTTTTCCAAATTTGTTTCCGCATTCGTCACATGCGTAATCTTTGCGACCCTCGTGGACTGTTCTTTGGTGGGAGAGCAAAAGACATTTATGTCCAAATTTCTTCTCACATCTGTCACATGAGAAATCTTTCCTACCCTCATGGACTGTCTTTTGGTGTTTGGTCAAAGTGCCTCGTTCCCCAAATTTCTTCTCGCATTTGTCGCATCCGTAATCTTTGCGACGTTCATGGACTGTTTTTATGTGTCTGTTCAAAGTACTTTGTTTCGCAAATTTCATCATGCATTTGTCACATGTGAAATCTTTGCAACGCTCATGGACTGTCTTTATGTGCCTGAGCAAACTTCGTTTATTTTCAAATCTCATCGCGCACTTTTCACATAAGTAATCTTTGAAAACTTCATGGAATATTTTTTTGTGACTTATTAATTTTGATTTATTTTCAAATTTCCTCCCGTATCTGTTGCATGAGAAATCTTTGCTGTAATTGTGTACTAATATTTGGTGTCTACTTAAATGACTTTGGAACTCAAATTTTTTGTCCCACTTGTCGCATATGATATCTTTGCGACGCTCATGGACTGTCTTTATGTGCAAGAGCAAATCCCGTTTATTTCTAAATCTCTTAGCACACTTTTCACATAAGTAATCTTTCAAAACTTCGTGAAATATTTTGTTGTGCTTGAGTAAAGTTAATTTATTTTCAAATTTCCTCTCACATTTGTTGCATGAGTAATCTTGGCGATTTTTGTGGATTAATTTTTGATGCGTAGTCAAACTCGATTTTTTCACAAATTTCTTCTCGCAATTGTCACATGCAAAATCTTTCTGGCCTTTGTGTATTAATATTTGGTGTCTACTCAAAAGACTTCGGAACTCAAATTTTTGGTCGCACTTGTCGCATGCAAAATCTTTTTTTTCATTATGAGTTTCGTCTCGATGAGTTATCATGCTTGATTCTAGTGTGAATGCCTCCTGACGAAAATCACAAACGTTTTTTTCGTCGTTTGAAACAATAATATCATGTTTATTCAAGTTATCTTCAGAGACAACTTTTCCAGATTTTTTCTCACTTTCATCCATTTCGGTGCTCAAATTGAATGATTGAGTACCATTACAAAAGACAACATACAAACTAATTTATTTTCACAAGAAACATCAACAATTTTAAGAGGGACTAAATCAAACTCGTTTATGATGATATTGTTTACAATTAAGTTACCGATGTATCTGTTTATACATTATTCTAACAATATTTGAAAAAATTTGATATTTCAATTTTGCAACAATTTCTTTCAAGACTTTTTGGATCCCTTAAAACTAAATAATTTAAAAATCTTCCGACAGACATTGTTGAGTACACACAAAAAATATCAAGTAAATAGATCCTTATCTATGAGCATAATAAAAATTGTAATATTCATTCCAAAATTTGCCGTCCTCAATCCATGGCGTGATTGTCATGATCCTTATAACCTTCTATTGCCGCACACATATTCGATACTATAAAAAATTGAAAAATAATCTTATAAATTATTGAAATAAGTAAATAAATTAAAATAATAATAGGTACTTCAGACAGATTTTTCTAAAATTGAAACCCAAATTTCGATTTGGTAAAGTTGATAATCATATCTATATTTATTTTGAAAATATTCGGAGTATATTTTAAAATAAACAAAAGCAGTGTATAAACAAATATCATTTATTTTCTCTAGTTTGCAGAAAATTACAGATCAAAAATTTTGAAATCGTTAAAAGCTAAAAACATCATTAAAAATATTCGGTGAAAATACTATGAAAATCATTTTATAAGATCTCCTTTTTTACGTATTTTTTCTAGGTGTAATTCATACTCGCGAGCTTTCAGACGTAGAGCGGCTATACTATTTGTGCGACGATCGTCATCCGGCATCAACAAAGGTGTCGATGAAAAGGGTAGTTGATTGATGAGTGAATTGGAGGAAGATTCGAAATTCAGAAAGGACGTGGAAGGCGTTATAGGAGTCGGCGAAACCGGAATGACGGTTTTAACATCGTTGGAAAATATCGGCGCCGATGGACTGCGCTCCGTTTTCGAATGCTCAGCCTGCTGCGTGATGTTGGTCAAGAGATTCTGATACGAAGGAACCGAATTACAACTCAAAGGCGCGTTCGACACTCCTTGCAGCAGAATCGATTGTTGCTGGTGGTAAAGTTGATTCGGATAACTGCTCGATACCATCGTGTGCGTCGTACTGATATTGGAGCATCTGAACGACTCGAAAGGCTTGCGTATGTGGACGCTGTTTAGGCGATTGAAGGGGTTCGGTAACGAGGAAACGCTCTGACCTATCGACGCCGAGTTGGAGGAAGATAAATAAGGATTGAATGGATGGCCGGTGGGACCGACTTTTTCCTGCTTTCGCCATTTAGCTCGTCTATTTTGAAACCAGACCTGAAATCATCAATAATAGCAATGATAATAATCATTAAATTTGTATCATGGTTTCGTTATGTAATAATTTCAAATATATTACGATTAAACCGATTTTTTGTAGAAAATAGTATATTACTGGCCTAGGCCGCGAAAAACAAAAAAAATCTCAGATGCCTCGGTCGATGAACGCGTGCTCTGGGGCTTCCTTTTTTCGCTACGCCTGTATACTATTTTTCGTACTCAGCGGCCCGAAATTTGCTTTCGGTGCGATGGTATCAAAACATTTTTTTTCGGATTCAGTCATATATCAGAACATTTCAAATTTTAAAATTCTATACAAATTGTTCAGAAATCTTCGAAACCCATCCTTGCATAGAAACTTAGTGATATTTTCAAAGACCGGTGAAATGTATACCTCAAAGATACGAGAAAAAATTGTACACTCATTTCATTATACTATGCTCCTACTGAAATTTCAAAATGCTAGAAACATTTTCACGCATTCATTGCTTGATTTTTAAGATTTTTCGTTCTGTAACATATTCCCTAACGAACACATTGAATCTTTTTGTGAAACATAATATTTTTAATTTATTCATAGGAAGGATCATAAATTTTATTTCAATGGAATGATGTAATATAAAACGAACAGAGCAGGAAAAATAAATTTATTTTTTTTTTAAAATGATTCATTGAACCATAGATCATAAATATTTATTTAAATCAAATATTGCTTGAATACGATTTTTAAAGTTGTTAAAACCAAGTCATTTGTTAGTTAAACACGACTGAAATGAACTTCATTATTTAACTAATGAATGATTTACCGTAGCGATGAATCGTTACCGTTATTTTTGAGGGACTTTACCATATACCTGAGATTTTATGAATTTGTAAAGCAATTTTTTATTTATTGAAAGGGAAAATAAAATTACGAAAAATTCATACTCAAATGTATGATGTCGATGCAGCATTGGATATCGATAAATATACCATCATATTTTGAAAAATTCTCAATACACAAAATGCTTTCCCGAGAATCTTCGTTTCTTGGAATTGTTATATCCTGTTTACAACCAGTCTTTCTGTACGCTGCATTCTCATACTTTTTCTCCTCCTTTTTATGCCGACAAACGAGTCAAGTTAATACAAAAAAAAGACTCTTTTGATTGTCGTTTTTTTAATAATAGTGTACCGCAAGTTTGTATTTTCAATGTTTATTTAAAACTTTTGCGTAATTATTTCAAGTCAAGACAAGAGTTCGGTAAAGAATTCATGACATTCGAATAAAATCGTAAAATAATGAAGAGATAATGTAGCTTCTAAATTGATGTTACACGAAAATTGAAAAATATCATCATATTTAAATGTTAAGTTAGACACGCTACTGGTTGCCATTTAAAAGTATTCCGATAATGAATTTTGAGTTTTGAGAGTATGCATAGTACGAGGATCTAATGATTGAAAACGGTCAAATGATAATTATTTTCATTTTTCATTTACCTCATGCAGAAATAAGTTAAACAAATTAACAATTAAGAAAGATAGATAACAAATTGAGGTAAAAAAAGATAATAATTTATCTGTAATAATAAACAATTTTTAATTAATTTTTTCTTAATAAATCAAATTAATTCTGAACCTCACAAATAAAAAATCAAAAAAATATTTTTATAATAATTTTTAATTCAAGTTATTTTGCGATAATTGGGAGAAAATGTAAACACAGTATAGTGAGGAATACTCGTGCGAATAAAATACGTGATAATAATAACAATAATATACAGGCTAGCATAGGCAGAGCCCCTAATTTGCTCTGCTTACGTTTTCTGTCGAGAGCCGAATAATTTTATATCTAAGATATATTTGTAAAATTCAATGTGGTATTTTGCTATTCGATTCAATCGAATACGATTGTAAATGAAACTAATTGTAAGAATAAGTATATTTAAATGTATCTAATTTTGCATCTTATTTCGTTAATAATTAATATCTATCTAAGAATGTGATAATCTCGAAACAATCAACTGCACAAAACAAGTCATGAATCAGCCTTAAAATGGGGTCTGTCAAAAAAAGCTTGGCAAATATAGTGAACTCTACAGTCACGGAAAATATCAACCTTGATTCAAACGTAATTGAGTAAACAATTAGACTGGCCCACAAAAAAGCTCTATGTCGAGGACTCTAATCGCGATACCTATATTCGCGTCCTAAAAAAGTACAGTGAGCTCTTTTTTTTTTTTAAATACGGTATGCACAGATAATTAGATTCACACCTGCACAGCTTGAGTAATTGGTATTCTTAATTCATTCAGTGTAAGTATATTAATGCTTTTTTTACCGGATGATGTAGTGAAAAAAAATCTGAAAAGAAATTATATCTTACCTGAATTCTTGCCTCGGTTAAACCAATTTTCATAGCTAATTCTTCTCTGAAAATATTCATGAAAAATAAATACGATTTCACGAAACGCAATAATTAATAAAATATTGTCATTTATATCAGAAATTACGTGAGTGCATCTAAATTTTAACTAATGGGACATACCTGTGTTAAAATACCTTTGCGACACGATTCTGATAAATTTTAAGATTTCCAGAAAAAGACCCACTTCCAATGTAGGCATCTTTTTTTTTGACAATGTGAGACTTACTGTACAAACCTCAGCCGAAAACTCTCATCAGAATCGAGGGGTAAAGGTGCAATTTTCAATTCTGGGATACAATTAAAATTTATTTATTACATTCTCAAAATTTATTTTATTTATACTAACAATTTTTCAATGGACAGTAACGATTGATTTTTTTAACACAGTTTTGGCCCCTTACGAGGATTTCATTAAGCGAAAGAATAGTCCTTGAAAGGATGATATAATTTACGAAAAATTTAAAACTACATTTATTTCACCGTATATAAATAGCTCAAATAAAAATCTGTGTTACTACCTTTTATTTGTTAATCAGAAATTCAGTACCCGTTGTTAGTAATAATTATAGATATACAACTTTAGCATAAGGTTTTTAATTACTTTAAAAATATAATATTATTTTTATTGTTTAGAAGCAGATAATAGCACATGTAAAATCGTAAGTATACTCAAAAAGGTTTGTTGGGCCAACAATGTTTGTATTTAACGGCTCAGGACTCATAAATTATGTGCGCCTGTACGCACAGACAGTAATATACGAGTTGTATTCACTAACAAATAAATAATCTCTATAAAAAAAAGCATAAAAAAATGTAATGATGTTATAGTGTAACTTTTGATTTCTTTCTTTGCTTTCTTCAGTTAATTTAATTAGCAATCGTGAAATTAAAAAACTCGTAATCCTGCTTAGAGTATATTATATATATTTCTAGAAGACCGCAGACAAAATAAAAGGAACACGGCTCCGCACAGCCTACACACTCGATTCTTCGCTCACCAAAATATAGCTTTCGATTATGTGGAATCGTCCATTCAGTATATTAAGTTTGAATTTAGTATGAATTGTTGATAAAATTATTTTTATTAGTTTATGAACCTTATTTTTATGTATAATATAATTAGAACAATATTTATGAATTATAATTTCTGAGTTTTTTATTGCAATTGTTAAATGTTTTTACGAGTCTTTTTCCGCTTCGTTTATTATTTATAATTAGAAATTGAAAATGTTCAAAGATGATTTTTATTAGAAATGGATAATACAAGGACAAAGCTAACAAATTATTTTTTTAGAATTACGATTAGTTCATTCCTTACTTAAATATTCATTATTAATTTTTGTTGTTGTCAGATAGTCTAAATATATAAATATAATTGTATTTAAAATGCTACATGAACTCATCTATTGTAAGGAAGATTATGAGAATATTTTGAAAATAAATCAACTACGTGTAAGAGTGCTGTACTTCAAAATAATATTGTAATTGATTTTAATTTATAATTTTTTTCAATAATTATATTATTGTAATAATAAGTATTTGTAATTTTATGGTTTTCATAATTTATGATTACTGTGAGCACTATAAATATAAAAATTAAAAAACGTTTACTTATCCTGACAACGACCTGTGACTATTCGATTGAAAGAACATGAATGAAATACATTTTTTGTTACTTCCGAAAATTATGAGTCTGACTGTACGAGAATCAATGTTAGACAAATGGAATGAAAGAACTATAGTAACAGTAGAAGGCTAATTTACAGACTGGCGTCCGGCTCACTCACACTCAGGCGCGCGCGTTCCCGCTTACACTGATATATGAATTATGATGAAATCTCCGGAACTCTTTAAAAATCGAGAAAAAAAATCTCAAGGATTTTTTATGTGCTCACCAATAAAATAAATATTTAGGTATGGAAAGTAATAAAAAAAAAATACTAAGTCACTTTTCGAACCAATTAATTCAACAAATAAATTTCGTTTTGTTAGTTGTGTATTAGTTGTGTAATTTCAAAACGTGAATTAAAAAAATATCATCATGCATTAAGATAAACACTTTTTACCGTAAAAAAAAATTCACCTTCCGAGTGTAGGTGTCATAAAAGATGTACTTTTCAAAGACGAGGAGTTTACATCGCTAATACTTCTGCACTGGCTTATCGTCAATCATTCAAGACTTTATAATAAAAAACGTACGAAGTCACAAACACGAAAAGCAAAAGTCCTCGTGAAGGTCGACTAAGAGTCGGTGGAGGCACCGAAATCCCGCTGGATTATTTGAAACCAAACTAGATTTTCAGGTCGATTTTAAATAATCCAGCGTGATTTTTTACTTAGATTTCCAATTTCCAAATATGTAAAATTCAGCTGATCGGCTTCCAATTCAATTTTTTCAATCAGTATAACACTAAAACAATAAGACTTTCGGGTGTGAGTTAAAATCTAACGTAGGATAAGAAATTTAAAAAATCTCATCTATCAGGTCAATTAGTTCAGATTTTAGAGCTAGTATAAAACTTATTTTGAATCTGTCTCATCCGAGAAGATTTTCTTTTTTCTAAAGAATGTACTAATTCAATAAATACCACGAAGTAAATCATTTCGACATAGTAGCAGTATTAGTGAAATTCAATTATAGCATGCAGTTTTACTTTAAAGAGGTAAGCTGTAGATCTACAAATCATGTTAGCAAAGCAATCAATCAATAGATTTGTGCTTTTAGAAACTTAACAATTTCTGCTACCCCAATATATTTTCAATGCCATTCCAGGAAAAAAGTTTTCCGCTTTCAAAAATTTCAACTGGATAATTTGTAGAAAAAGTTCGGACGTTAGTCACATATGTCTCACCTTGTGAAAACATCTGGATAATGTGTGCGAGCAAACGATTTTTCAAGCTCTTCTAACTGAAAGCTCGAAAAAGTTGTCCGGTATCTTCTCTGCTTTCTCTTGGGAGCGAACTCATCGATGTCCGTTTCCGTCGCAGGACTCGCTATGGCGTTACTCAGATGAGTGTCTTCGTGTGCAATCTGCACCTCGTCAACGGAAATTCCCATCGACTGCGCCGAGGAAAATTGTTGTTCGGATATTAAAATGTTTTGATTCGATTGTTTGTAGTTGGAATATTTTTCATAGATTGGACGTTGCGATTTGGTGCTCTTCTTATTATCATCAGCATCTGAATGTGTTTTTGCCTCACTGCTCAAGGCCGGATCATCTGCAAAGGAAATCAGTTCTTGAATTTTTACTTTTAAACGAATCGAATAGATTTGAAAAAATGATGAACATCAGAAAAACATCTTATTCTGAATGATAGCGGCTTTTTTATGTAAAATATGAAAGGTTATCGTCTTAGTTTTTTAGAAAATAGACAATAAGACTTTCGATGGGTCATGGTGGAATGAATCACCGAAGATATAAAATGATCGTTTATACTGGGATGATAGTTTTATTTCAAGGAAATGCAACACTTAGTCGAGAAACTTTATTAGAATTTAAAAATATCTACTTGACAATGTTTTAAGAAACGGTTTGGTAAATATATTCTAGACCCGGCACAATGTTGCCCTTTTAAGAGGAAAAGCTAGAAGTATTCCGACGCGCAAGCTCGAATGTGAGTGATTTTGGCGCCTCTTCGGATTGAAACCAAGTCAGGTTGTAGAGCAACAGACTCGAACTCAAAATTATTGTCTTTTCTGTTTTTCTCGCGAACTCCTCGGCGAATCCTTTCTTGTTAGTCAAATTCGAATCGGCGCATCTTCTGAGCCAGTCATTTTTTGATTGTAATACTTGTCAGCTAAATTCACCGATATTACCTAACTAATCCCAGGCATCGATATGCAACGTCTGCTGAATTTCGTTGTCGATCTTAAAAAACGAATCTAATGAGGCAATGTACCTACTCTCGCTTATAATGCATAGAGGTGTCAATCCGCCTTTGATGGCTAAGTTTCAATTTGCTATCGGTGAGACAAGCCAAATCTGTCTCGTAATTTGAAAAGGTCACTGACTATAGTATTTCTTTCAGGAAAACTGCGTGTAGGCACACGATAGTGGTTCGTTGCGACGCAGCACTGGTTTTTGCCGTGTTTATCAATCTAGGCCATCCTTGTACGAGCCACAAAATTAATAATGATTGATCTTTCGTTTATACTCTGGTCTCCAAACTTATCAACCACGGACTAAAAGAGAAGATCTCAGAAGCACGTCTCAGAGATTAGCAAGTCGGCCCTTCTAATTTTTCATCAAACGATAAATTTCGCTCTTCTTCGACCTCCCAACTGTTTTTTTTCTCACAAGCCAGTTCATTCACATTTCTATTCGGATCTCCAAATGAAACGTCAGATACTTGAACTTGATAATAATCGTCTGACGTAGATCGTTCTGCGTACTCACATACATCCTCATACGGCCCTTTGAATTTAGAATTTATTCATAACGTATTCACAAACTGTGATACGCAAGGTTCCCGACGGAAATAACTTTTCAGATTAATTTTTATCAAGTTTCGTCAAATTCTAAAAAGTATTAAAAATACATACACTGGAGTGAAGGTTGATGAAGGTTTGTAAAATTTCAAAAAATTAATATGAATTTATAAGAGTTTATTGCGATTAAATTTTCATGGCAGCGAAATTAAAAACTTGAACTTTGATAAATTGATAGAAAACTTTTATAAAAATTATTTATTCATAAAATGGGATTCTAGAAATTATTTAGTAATTTGAAAAAAGAGATTGAATTCACATATTGATCAAGTTCAAGTTTACTATTTTTTTATCAACTTTTGTCAAATACATTCTATAAATTATAATTTTATAAGTATAATTTTAATGAGTGAACTCGAAAAGTAAATTTTTTTCAATTTTTTTTCTCAATCTATTCATTTATTTTTTTTTTTCATTTTAATTGTTATGTATGAAAAATTATGAAAAATATTTTCTTACTGGTAGAAATATCAGTTATGAGACTCTATTATTAACAATGGATCAAAACGTATAAAATACAGCCTAGTAAGGGACGCCTGTATGTTGAAGTAAGCGGTTACAATAACAATAATATACGGCCTAGCATATCGAAGCCCCTACTTCGCTGCGTTGACATTTTTATATTTTCTAAAATTTAAAACCACCTAGAGAATGTGAATGGCTCAGCCGGTAGAGGGTGGGTCTATGAAATCAATGAGACCGTAGGGTTCGATTACTATTATTACTCACGCAACGCAACATGTTAAGTATGAAATTTAATTCAGGTATTTTTGGTTAAAAATGACTATTCACTTTTGCACAATTCATGTCTATATAAAACATCGCATCACTAAAATATTTACACCGCATAAGTCTCAGGGGGTCGATACATAGGTCAACCCTAAAATCTAAAGCTTAAATTCATTTATGACTCAAGTTTTTTGAAATAAAATTAATTTATTAAAGAAAAATTATTTTAAATTAATTTGAAATTCATTTTTATAGAAGATTTTTAGACAAAACGAGTAATGTTAAATTTTATAAACTCTTGCGAGGAATCATAAAACTTGTGAAAATCTGATGAACACTTTACAAATGTGTTGTTCAATTTCGAATATATCTTAAATAAATTTCACAATTGCTAGATAATTTCATAAACTCGTACAAATTTTTCACATGATGCCGTTTACGATTAATTCAGACTTTATAAAGTGAATTAGACTGTACTGAGACATTTACAAAAGTTTATAAAAATTAAATGCAGGCAAAAATCTACGTTAGAGGTTCTCTTTTTATAAGTTAAACTTTAATTTTTAAATACATTCTGTATTTAATTATGAGTTAAAGAAATATTATTTACCTGGAAGTGTCGACACGATTGAATCCTACGCCCGTCGGCGCGACGATACTTCAATACAGCAAAATACAGATGACACAAAATCTATTTATCTTAATTTATTTGCACTTAACACAGATTGTGAGATTAAATAACAATGTATTGATGGCAGCTTTTGAACAATAGACCATTATAAAGTTTATGTAAACTGTTGTTAACTTTCAAAATATTCTTTGATGGTTTGTATCATCATTAATGAAACGAAACTTTAATATAATACAATGATATATGCACATTAAATATATGAAACTGTTACACTTTCATTAAAACATTTCACTTTATCGGGTTTCTAGTAGGATCACAAATTCAATACTCCTACAATTTTACCTGTCGACTTTTCACTGATCTAATCAACATTGAATTCAGAACGGCGATGTAAGATACAATAAAAAGGAAGATGAATAAAAGGGTGGGAACAAAGCTGTAAAACATCACTGAAACGCCTCTGAAGAAAGTAACAAATGAATGTTGTCGGTACGTCCTACTCTCAAAAGTGTACGCCTCCAAAACAATACGACGAGCAATTTGAATTATTAAAACATAAAATATAGTTATACTTCAAAATGATTGCATATTTTGTTGATACAGTGTAACAGGTCGAGTGATAATTATGTAAGTCGCAAAATAAACAATATTTACATACGTAAAAATACTAAAAAAATTACAATTAAAAATTTTTTTCAGTTGGGTCTTCATAATTTTGACAGTTTTTTCATAACTTGAAGCTCACGCTTAAAAGAAATCGTCATAAGTACATTAACATTTTTCAACGAAATTTTTAATAACTAAATAATTAAAGGAGTTTAAAACAAATTGATATAAACTAAGGACAAATATATAATTTTTACTTTTATTTATTTTACTGCTCATTGAATTTAACATTATTATATTAAAATATTAAAAATAAAATGAACACAATTATATTCTGCAATTCTGGTAATTATAAAAATGTAAAAAAATTCTTGATTGAAAATAATTGACATAATATTCATAGTAATATTATTATGCATATCCTCACTAGTATCATCATACTATAGTAATAATACTATAGTAATAATATACAAAATTCAATTGAAAATGTTTGAATTGCGTTGATAAGTTCATTTATATAAAAATTTGCATTAGATAATAACACCTACAGAAATTTGTTAATCAAATTACAAATGCCTAGTATTTTTACCCTTGGTTATATTCATTCTATTATTTGATTTACTCATATTATAAAGAAAAAAAGTGAACAATTACAGCATTAACCAACGTGAGTGAATGATGTAAAAAATGATTAAGCAAAAAAAAAGAATTTTTTTTCATTAAATTTCTTTTTTCTCATACACAAATATAAAGTGTCATATAGAGGGGGAAAAGTATGGGAATACCTCTTACAGTATGATAAAAAAAATTTCGAAAATAGTTCATTTGACATTTTTTATGGGTAACCAAAAGCTGCGAATAAATAATTTTATAAGCAATTTTTGATCGATTTGAAAAGATAAAATATGAAATTACAATTTTTTTCATAGCCGTATAGAATCTGAAATGAATAGGGTAAAACACCTATTACTGTGCATGTCCATATTACTGGATTTTAACATGTAATCAAATGTTCAGTAATAGGGAATTGAAGGTTATGTCTTGGGCACAGTAATAGGTATTTTACCCTATAAGAATTATTTTTTATTGTACACGGCCGGTTCGAGGTCAATTCTAAAATAGTGAGAAGATGTAAACACAACGAAGTAGGGGATCTGCCTATGTTAGACTGTACACTATTGTTATTATTGACGCGTATCTTATACATTCGAGTGACCCCTGTTTCGTTATATTTACGTTTTCTCGCTATTTCAAAATTAAAATCGTGTACATTAGATATTTTCTTAACCAGTTTTAATTAACTTATTTTTAAAATATTTTTCAACATCTTGTTTTTATCTTTACGATTTTCTAACTCGAAAAAGAACGTTTTAAAAAAATCCAAAGAACAATCAACTAATTTATGAAAAAAATACGGGTTTTTTGTCTATAAAAAACAAAGTACCGTTTAAAAAATCTAAAAAATGTGAGGTTATATATTTTTACAATCAAAAACGAAAAAAAATTATAGACACATATTTTGCAAGTCAAATCGTCCTAAGAAATTAATTTTCGTTAAAAATTGGAGTTTTTGGATTTTTGCAAGGTACGTTCGATTTTAATGTTAAAAATAACTTTAGCACAAATTTTAATGAAAAAAAAATCTGTATTATTTTTGACGCTTACGAGCATTATTGAGTCCTTCAAAGATACCAAAAGCGCGTCCAAATTTCTTAACCCTTGCGCCTGATTATTTTGAAAATTTTGAGCCTTTTGCTTCTTCTACCCAAAATTATTTGTGAAATTTTCAATTTAATCTTTCGTTTTCTGTTAGGTATGTTTTTCCACAGTTTTTATAAACTTTAAACTAAAAATACTGCATACATGTTTACTTATCTTTTCATTGGAAAGTATCACAAAATTTTGTTCATTTTTTCACATTAATATCATGTGAATAATTCGTGAATTATATTTAGGGCACGGATTTTACGTAAATACATTTTCCGGGTAAATTATCGGATTTATTTAATTATTATTTCAAATAGTATAAATAGTTGACGGACAAGATATAATGAAAGATACATACTGACATTATAAGATCTTTTCATTGTTGATCATCCCTTTCACAACAAACAAAAACCAAAACAATAACATCAGTACACGAGAAACAAAAAATAAGCTTTTGAATCCACAAGTAAGATGAAATTTCATTTCTATCGAATTTTTTTTAAGCATTAACTACCGTTTATAGTTGAAATTTTTAATCTACTTTGATGTATAATACTTCAATTTTAATATATATTTTTTTTAATTCATAGATTTCCATAAATATAATCCACGTAGAATCAGCGTGGATTGAATGTAAAATCGACATGGCTCTTGGATCCATTCAACGTCAATAAATGTCAATGAACTGACGATTTTCGATTTGTTAATCAGATACTTATTCGGTCCACTGAGCTTTTAATTATTAATTATTAGTTGAAACCATTTAATTAGTACTTTAATTATTAATTTTAGTTTAATTTCACAAAGTTAAAAATTTAGGTTTTGGCATTCAGTGTTAGTGAGCAACGTTATAACTAATTTAAAATACATAAAGTTTTCTTGCAAAATACATTAGTAAAAAGAAAATTTATTTGTGGTAATTTCTAAAATTTCTTTAAATATCTGTAACTACTTCGTCACTTTTTGCAAGTATGAAACGAGATAGCGATCATTTTTGTCAATTAGAAGTTTAACAGTAAAATTACAAGACAAAATTTATGAAGTTTCATGGAATAATTCTTATCAAGTATTTTTACAAGAAAGAAAAAGTTTAAAATTAGTCACCTAGGACACCTTAAAATTTGACTGAAAAATGTATTAAATTTATCAAATTAAATTTTATATTATCTATATAATATTAATGTAATCTACGTAGAAACGATTAATTTGTATAAACGAAATAAAGTTTATCTATTTACATTTAAAAAATTATAGAAATTTCAACAGAGCATATTTAGACGCTTTAAATTTTCGGAATGATATCAATTGAAAGAATTTTACCAAGTTATTTCTCCGTATAAATGATTAAGAGCAAGTGATAATTGAGATATTTAAATCGAAGCTAGTTCGTAGTAATCTATCAAAAAATTCAATTTAGCACGAAATAATATATAGTTATTTCTGTAATTGGCTTAATTAAGAAGTTGCACCTTTGGCAAAATGGTGCTTAAGCCACGCCTTGCGATGGATCCGCCCTTCGATTGCTAAAGAAAATATATAATCTCCACTTCAAAAATTGATCCTCTATTTAATATGATGAATGCTACGTATGAAATAAAAGAATTGCCTAATATCATTAAAAATTTATTCAAAACTAATCATACATATAAACTATACGTTTTTTTGAACCTATACAAGTATTTTGCTGCAAATTTTACACATACATGTTATCAAATGAGTAACAATATATAAACGTACTAAATGACTTCTTCATAAAATTATGTGTCCAAATCAGTTTATAATATCTATCAGAAGTGCATAATTTTTATCTAATTTCTATTTTGACGTCTAAATATGAAATATTTATCATTAGAACTAGACCGTAATTTCGATGATATGCATTCCTAAAATTTGAAACTATAATATTCTGAGACTATGATTTATGAAAATAATTATGTCATCGAAAAAATTATTCTTCAATTGAAAGAAAACCTACGAAAAATTCTCTGACAATGAATTCTTTAAAAATATATTTTTGTAAAAATGTATTAAAAGAAACAATTCATGCTGATGCTGGTGTTTCGCAGAATTATAAAATTTAATTGTAAAATTAATTATTACATACCCGAAGGGGCCGAGGTTGAAACCAGATCCCTCTCGGGATATATTTCATTTGTTCTATTATAATGACAATGAAAATTTATAGGTAATTACTTATAGCTACTAAACAGTCATGAATTATCTATCTACATACACTAGGTGAAAAGTACATTTTTTTCGAAAAAATACAAGATTAAAAGCATAAAATCCATAGTTATAAAATATATATTTGTAAAACCATGTTGTAAGTTAAATATTGTTAAAAAACAAAGCCAATTCTAATTTTATTGATCTGGTATCAGATCTGGAGTTGGTTTGAAATATTGTTTCAAATAAATCTTTCTGGGATCCTTTAGGGAATGGAGTTAATTAAAAAAATTTGGACTAACTAAACTATAATAGTCAAAACTTCAGTTTTATGTAGGTATAGCGTTCAATTTCTGCTTTTGCTTTTACAAAGTATGATGAGCTTTGAAGCCAAAATGTCCAATGAAATAAGAAGTTATTAACTTTATATTTTTTACTACTATTTTTTACTTACTCTTCATAATACAATTGGATATACACAATTCAACAGGTAGAGTACTATATTATCTTGCATTTAGATGATCACCAGTCGAATTTTGACTTTCGAATCGAAATTTTATCAATTAAAACTTTTACGATCGTCAAAAATTTTATAGAAAAATTCTCTGCATCACAAATTAGTGACCCACGAAAGTTCATTTTTTATTTTATACCGAATATTTTAAACTTACTCGATCAAGATCCGGTAGCGGATCTTCATAAGATCTTGTGCACGAGTTTATATATATTTCGGTTATCAAGCGTAAGATCCACAGTCAAGATTTTGCATAAAATCTTGAGTGAGACTTTTTTACTTAGAAAGCCTAAGCCGACAGCCGCATCGCCAACAAAAAAAAAATTAATTTGATCGGAAATTGAAGCGGACCCTCTTTTTGGTCGGTAGGATAATTCGCAGTGCTATTATCGTCCATTATGTGGTCGCGACCTTACAGTCATTCTGTAATCCGCAGCATCCTCGCGTAATCGAGATAGAATGATACGTAATTTTCGCTTGTCATCTCCTTTTATTGTACTTTTACTTTTTATAGAAGCAAGTGCCTAATTTGTTATCGAGAAATCGAAGATCAATGATACACGATTCAAAGTTTTCGTAGCAATGAGAGCTATCTCATATTCTTCAATAGAAAATCAGATTATGGTTTTGCCCGCTGGGCCGAAAATATTACTTTCAGTTGGGGTATCAGGAAAAATAAATGTTCAAGGTTCCCTGTAAAGAGAGACTGTTTTTTTTATTAATAAAATTTTATTAAACATTTTTTATTAACTTATTCGTAAATGTTATTTTTATTCTCAACCAAAACATTAACCAACCCCGTACTGGCTGAGAAGAATGCGAAAAAAAATACCAGTCAAACGGAAAAAATTAATACATTTTGAATATATATTAATTATGCTAAATTGTAGAAATTTCTATTTATTTATAATAAGACTAAATGGATGCATCGAAACACTTTTCAAACACCAATACCTTATACCGCGCTGCACCGTGTAAGCTCTGCGCATGAGCAAATAAATATGTTGAGAAAATTACAGAAAAGAATTTTCACATTTTCAGAAGTAATTAAATTATTTACGGAAAATCTAAAGAACGTACACAATTTTATTGAACGAGTTTGCAGTTTTTCGATCGAACCAGTAACTCTAACAGTGTACTATTTTATATACTAGCATTAACGTTCGAAAAGTGCCTCATGCATCCATTTTCATCGATTTTCATAAACAAGTACAAGGGTGTGCAATTTTTTATATTTGCATATTCGGGAAGTGCTATTATTTTCTTCTGACAGGCATTTTTTCTTTTTCGTGCGCATTTTCGTCAACTACGAAGTGGTCCCGTGACGGTCCGGTCCTTTTTCCTTATGCTCGAATGGAACGCGAGAACAGAACCTACAAGTTATCTAACTTGGCAGGCTGATTTTCTGTTAAACTGCAATTCTTTGCGTTTTCAGACGGAAAAAATTGTAGATTAGTCGAATTTAGCGAATTAATCGAATCAATCATAAGGCACGATCTTATTATATAAGAAATCACATTGCCGCGGGTGCATCAAAATTAGGGAGCCAAAATGTTGTCCATGAACTTGATTAAAAGAGGTAAAATAGTGTACACTTATTTCACTAGTTAAAATAAAAAATACCCAATATGGGAGCCATTTACTCAGTGGAATCATTTTTTCAACTGACTTCTTATTTTGGATACATGCTCAATACCTTTTACAAGCTGTCATACTTGTGTAACCTGCAAAACTATGAAAAACTTTGCACTACATAATCTTGAATAATGACCCTGAAAGCATGAAATTTTCAACCAACAGTATATGTTATACCTTATGCATGGTATTATCAATTTTAAAGTTTTTCATGAATTTGATTGACGACAGAAGCATACATATTCTTTCAAATGTTGATATCAATTAAAAATTTTTACACTCAATAAAGATGATAAATATTAACATTATATCAGTGTACTTTGGTAACTCCATTTACATGTTTGGGATACTTTTATCACTTTTTTTGAAGCTTCTTCTTACCAAAATAAATTTGCTAAATATAGAGTTTGAAACTATTTCATTCAATTATATTGGTATAATATAATTGTGATCTATCCTTGTTTATCTGAGTTGACAAGAACTCAACGATAATATCTAACTGAAAGGTTATACAACTTTTTTTCAACTGGATAAAGACTGAATTCATCTGTCAACTTGTCACACTAGATCAATCATTTATCATAAAAGATACAAGTTTTCCCTAATACACAAATACTATTATTAAATTTAATCTGGTATATTTTTAATTACCGTTTATTAATACATTATAAAGTATGATGAATTGTTAAATTTCATTCATTTTACTATAAATCTACTATCATTTTACTCTGAGTGAAATATTATAAAAATGTATTCAAATTATGTTTTAAAATTACATTTTTGAATAAATTTTTGTTTTAGGTATCTTTGCCCCCAATTTGCGCTTTTTGGCAACAACGAATGTCACCTCGAATAACAGCAACAGGCGTCCTCGTCCTGAACATCCATCTCCAGTGAGGCATGGATTTATTCCAGAAGAATGGTTTACTTTCTTCTATCCTAAAACTGGAGTAACAGGTATTTATGTTAATTCCTAAAATATGGTTGCATGTAAATAGAAAATAATTTTTTTTCTTGTGGGTTATTGATTGGAAATGGTTTTTTACCAATTAAATTTGAAAACAACTTTAATTTTAGTTCATGAAATATTAAAAGTGAATTATCTACTGTAAGTCAATTCTCATTAATCAGGAGGCTAAAAATATGATCAGACAGCGTAATAAATTGAATAACTAATAACCGCTAATTATAACCTTTTAGTTTGACAAGACAACATTTTCACCTCTAGTTCAAAGCTCTTCAAACATTGAGTTGTTACAATTTTTAACTATTTTTATTATTTATAATGTATTATTTTTATACTTTTATTCAGCATATTATGTCTGAAATACTTTAAATTAATTTATTTTGCAAAATTGAATTTCTTGTATTATTTAATACCAAAATAAAGGAATTAAATTATTTCAGTTATAATATATCAAATAATAGATTTACTTAATAAGTAATTGAATATGCTATAAACTTTTTACAATATTAACAGTCAATTATATTATTTCAATGAAATAAAATTGGACTATAATTCAAAGAAATTATATATTTTTATTACAAATAGCTTATCCTTAGGATTGCATAAGAATACTGTAAAGAATTTTCACTAGTAGTTGTTTGCGTAATATTGAATTACATATTATATCTTATTTCTAACAATTGAGAAAAATCAAATTGACTCTCGAGAACAGGCTTGTAGTTAACTGATTCTGCCAAATAGTAATTAAAAAAATATCATTCAGAATCGTTACCATCATACTTTTTAATAAAATGATTTTTTGAGTACTTATTATTTCTAAGTAATCTATGCAGATTGAATGAAATTATATTTTTTTTTAATATTTAGAAAAAAAATTTTAATTGGATATCAATGTCTATAAATACAAAAACTTAGTTTCACATTTAAAATGAATTTTAAAATTAATGACAAGTGTAAACAAATGTTAAAAAAAAAAAAAAACTAGCTCTATTTCCTGTATTTGATTGTTTGAAACTCTTGGTGTTTTGATTAAAATATTAAAATTGAAAGTTCATTACTAGTTTTTCTTCTTTGTAAGTAAAACTTCTTGACATTTGTATCGCCAACATTTTTATTGTACCTTGATTATACTATTTTTAATTTTTTCACACTTTCATTTTTCATTTCTTGTCTCCAAGGAGTTGCTCCTAAGCCAATAAATTTTATGCGAGGATCGAGCACTAATGATATGCTGTAGATCCAATTGCACTTTGTATAATGGAACACTAATTTATCTCCGGCTTGTAAAGCAACAACTAGTTTTTTATCCTCTAAATTTCGCTATTTTTTTTCATTTAAACTCAACGAGTTATGTTTCATATAATTTAATAAGACATAAAATGCTCTTACGGAATCCGATAATGTTACGCGGTTTTCTTCACTAATATGCTTATACTCTGTTGCAATATTTTCTAGATACTCAACAATTAATTCAATGCAAGCCCATTCATTTAGAGTTATAATGTATTATTTTGGACTAACATTTTTTTTTGCACAACATTATAAAAGCATCTGTTAAATTTAAAGCTACTTTCAGCATATTATAAGTACTGTTCCATCAGGGTTTACAATCGATTATTGGCTTTTTATATTCTAGATCGAGAATATTAAAACGTTTTTTATTTTTTCATATAAATTTCGAATGGTTTTGACTGTTCCCTTGAATTAATGTCTGTTACTATACATGTTCATCTTTTTCCTCACTCTCAGAGCTGTAGTTTTGGAGGTGTTCGTTTTCAATTTCATCAGCATAAACATCGTGAATATCACATTGAATTTCCATTAACTTCCGTGTATTTTGTACGCCCAAGATCAGTACACATGGAAGACATTGAAAATGTTTATCGCGCACAAAAAAATCACCGTCTATATCAGCTATTATCTAGTTTTATTGAAGAATTAAGTAGTTTATTATCGAGCTTTCGCGCCGGCACGAGATTTTGAAGGCTTATCTTCAGCCTTATCTTTCGAGACTTATACCGATTTTTCATTTGTTACTTTAGGGCTTTTCAATTTTTTCTGATCGGAATGGTTCGCTTTTCGTTTATTGATAAATTCACTTCTATATCTAGCATATGATTTTGATTCATTATCTCGGCGTTTGAAGGGACGATCTTTGTACATATGCCCCTCATATCGTCTGCACCGTTAGCTTATCAGTCCAGTATGAGTGGAGTTCTCAACACGGGGCCCTTATTGCCTCAGGTAATGCAATGCCGATCTTCGGTGCGAGTGGCGACGGAGACATTGTCTGCAGTGATCGCAATAATTTTATCTGTAATTTCGTAGAATTCAACAACATTCAAAAAATTTTTAGTTATCAACATCTGTATGATACCTTTTGAAGCCACAAAATCAAATGCAAGTGATCGTTGAATCCACTGACCATCAATGAAATTTATTGTTATACCGTAATACGATTTACTTGCTCTTGACGACCTAGCATCAACAGAATAATTTTTTAAAAGAATTTGAAACTTCTTTTAAATTCTAATGCATTTTGATGAATTTTGGTTTATCCTAATGTAAATTGAATGCCTGATAGTTCGTTAATTTCGAATTAAGTAAATAAATTCGAAATTAACCAATTTTGACAAAAAAAAAAAAAACTGAAGAACGAACGGAAAACTTGCAAAGACCCGTTGCATAATTGTATAATATATGCGATAAATTTTATGATTATAAATTTTCTTCTATATAATGCATAGAAAAATAAATTATTCTCAGCATTAAACAATTGGCGAGCTTTTCTAATGCTCTATCTCTCGCTTTACTTTCAGGTCCATACGTATTCGGAGGAGCTCTTTCAACATACTTGATTTCGAAAGAAATTTACGTATTAGAACACGAATTTTACAGTGGATTATCACTCGCCGCAGTACTGATCGTTTTAGTTAAGAAACTTGGTCCCGGCGTAGCTGCATATTTAGATAAAGGTATTGATGAATACGAGAAGGGATGGGAGTCGTCAAGAACCGATCAAATCAAGAGTTTGGAGACAGCAGTTGAACACGAGAAGAAAGAACAATGGCGAACAGACGGACAGAAGATGATTATGGAAATCAAAAAGGAAAACATCCATATGCAATTGGAGGCAGCATACAGAGAACGTCTCAGCCATGTGTATCAAGAAGTCAAGAAACGCTTAGACTATCAAGTTCATTTGCAAGACATTGAGAGGAAATTAGCTCAAAAGCACATGGCTACATGGATCGTTGATAATGTTAAGAAATCATTCACTCCTGAACAAGAACAAATCGTTCTCAACCGATGCATTAGCGATTTACAAAGTTTAGTACAGAAGGCTTGAATTCATGGTAAATTAGATGCCATTTAATTACTATTTAAATGATTATATGTTTATTTGTCTCAATATAATTGTTGAAGAATGGCATTCAAATTCTAGAAATTGAAATAAAAGAAACTCAAACGTAAATAAATATTTGAATTTTAAAAATTTATTTAACCCATGATTGTTAAAAAATTATTAGAAAATTGAAGTATTTTTTTTTTCATTATAAATCATGTTCAGAACAATAAAATTAATAAGAAAGCTACTTATGTAAGCTCTTTAAATATTTCAAGTGCAACTTTTTGTAACTTGTTGGTGACCTGTTTTGATTTTATTTATTCTATTAAATTTTCTTCTCGATTGATTTTTCCTTAATTTTTGTTATTTGTATGACTGTCCTAAAATGGTCACTTTACTGCGTTTCCTTCAAACGCAATTAGCAAGGTATTGCAGCGTAAATAAATAAGGAAAGTTATAACTTTTCTTTTGAGTAAGTCAGTACAGTCACGATTTTGTGACAATCAAAAATAGCCTGTTAGGTTTTTTTTCGTCAAAAGAACCAATCGTCTTTAAAATGTTCTGTTGGAGAAAAAAGAGGGTTAAAGAAGTTCTTTCTCCTGTACTCCAATTTATACAGTCCATTCGAGTCGAGTTCCAGAATCGAAAAATAATATTGTATTACTGGACAAGGCGAAAATTCTAACAAAAAATCTCAAAATTGTTCAATCCAATGCGTTGTTCCAAAGTTATGAACTAATAACCGAGAGACATTCCGAAGCAAGAGGACGTGGCTCGAGCGGGAAAATTTCTGGAACCCTTAATTCACGCATAGTGAATAGAGGTCAACGGTGCATCAAGCTCCGTTATCGCAATATCAAAAGAATTATTTTTTTCATTTCTGTGGAATTCTCCAAGGGGGTTGATTTTTTGAATTTCGGTTCGGGTTCTAGTTCGGTTTCACCTCCAAGTGATGTCAAAAGAAAAACCAGGTCCAGAAGTGGATTAAAGTATATCAACTTTGAATCCACATGGATATCCAATAAACTATATTTGATAATACTTTTCAATTTGACTTAGATTTATAATATGAATCAAATGACAAACTAATGATAACATAAAAGTCTACGTTGATATAAACAAATTTATCTATGAAAATTATCAGATAATAAGTATGTAATTGAAAATCCGTGTAGAAATCCAAGTGGATTCCAAGACAATCCCCGTAAAATTCACTTCGGTCCTTTTCCAAGAGACTTTATTAGCTTATTAAATAAAGTAAGGTACTGAGTATCAACTGAAATAAATACAATATCAAACTTGATTCATTTTTTTCCATTTTCAAAATTCTTTGCGATTTGAGTACCTGCAACGAACTATCTTAGAGCTAACCTCATACAAGAACATAATATTTTCTAAACCAAGTGCCAAATTAAATTTTAGATTGATAAAAATTTCTTGCTCGAAGTACCTTGCCCAAATAGTACCATAATAGTGTAATACTTTAAATAATAAAAAAGAACTTACTACGATTCTGTAACATTCGTGACAGAACGTTTAACTTTCGCCTCTTACGTATATTTAGAAATTTGCTGAATGTTGTTTTTATGATTTCGGTTTCTTACGCCGACCCTTAATATCAAGGTGCTTATTTAAACGTAGATACAGTAGACAGCATCAAAAAAGATACTGGGGTTTTAAATACTAAGTGTGAAAGTGTATTGTACTTGGATAATAATTAAGAATGTAAAAAAGTTCCGAGAAAATACTCTTAATTATCAATTCAAAACTCGTAATTATCTGTACGAACAATAAAAATTATTAAAATAATTAATCAAATCTGTTTGGTTATTTTAATAGAATGAAAAATCGTCATATGTAAAACTGAAGTAAATACAAATTCAACTTCATAATGGAGCAATACGACATGATTATTAACCAACCCGTTGTAATTGACAACGTAAGTAATAAACATTTAATTTGTTGATATTTTGATAGAAGATCATTACTTCGATTTTCAGTACAACTGAGGTATCTGAGTTCTAATATTCTCAAGAAATAAAACCAAATATGCTAGAAAATATGAACTGATTATTATTGAAACTTATTTATTCAAATAAAAATATTAAAAGAATGATTGAACCAGGGTTAAAATAAATATGAACACATTTAAAGCTTAAGACTGATGCTTTATTACGCACCTACATAGATGACTAATACACAACGAGACTACGTAAACGAGAGTCAAAAGTCAAAAGTGAAATTTGCAGAAATTGTATTAAATATTTTTATTTTCATCTAGACTTCAGCAACATTCTATCATTTAATATTATTATATCTATTGTGAATTAGTCAGAGTTTTGAGATTGATTATGAGATCAACTTGACAAAGATTTTTTGTGACATTCTTGGCCAATAGTAATTGACATTTAATAAATTTAATCAAAGTCATGCATATGTAAATTTTTGTCACAAAATATTGGTAATAAAATAAACTGTAAGTAAAACAGGATCACATTAAATTTTATATTATGAAATGATGAAATAGATGTCAAAATCAGCAGAATTTGTTTTCCTACTCTTAACATATGAGTCAATCTAAATGATTTAAAAGAATTGAAAAAAGTTTCATTGTATCGTTCAGTTACATTGAAACTACTTAAATACCAATGCATGACAATATTTACACAACTATTAAAACAATACAAAGTACTACGTATACCTTATTTATTAACTTTTATTTTAAGTGACTTAAATGAATTTCAAAATAAAAATATTATATTCCATTGCAATATAGTGGTACATTACAGTGATTTTTCTTGATTACTTTTACTAAATTTTTACCCTACTTTTTTGGCCAATACAACCCTAGGCTTCAGAAGTAAAATGATATTTGTTATTTATATCTTGAAAAATCAGTTTCATTGATTTGTTTTAATAATAGTCAAGATCTACTTGACAATAATTGTTATATTTAAATTAATTTGCAGAGCAATATATTTTCAAAAAACTCCAATTATTGGAGAGTTTTCCTCTACTAAAAAATTCAGATAATTTTCAAATTAATTGTTATCATGTTTCTTGGAGTGACTCCTGATTTGCATAGTACTATTATAAACACTGTTGATCAAAGAAAGTAAGGTTTAAAAACTCTTTTGCATTACTTGAGCTAATATACAATTCTAAAAACACTAGAAAAAATCTAATACAAAAATTAATTTAAATCTTTTAACAATGTTGAATGAAACAGAAAAAAATTAACCCATTTTAATTGGACTTATATAAACCTCTTTAATTTTTGAACATTTTTCAATAACGATATGATTGTTTTTTTTATTTAAAAACATCAAGAATTCGTAGAGAGTTCAAAATTAAAAAAAAGAAAAATAATTTCCGGAATATTATATACACACATTATGCAACGGTAACGTCGCATTTTCTAAACATTTTAGCTGAAGCATCCAGGTGGTGTTCATCAGTTGTAAATTAATTCGGTTCCGAGCAGAAAACGTAAACAGTGCAAAGTTGGGGCAACGCCTATGCCTGTCTGTGTTTCATTTTTATTGTTGTCGCGTATGTCATATAGGGGAGAATGCCCGATTATGGCGCAATCGCCTAATTTGGCGCACCCTTCGTTAAGTACTTTAAAAATTATTTTTCAAAATAGTAGTGGTATTTTAGTAATCTAGAAACATTTTAAAGCTTATCTACCGGAAAAAATAATTGAAAAATATCTTTAACAAAAAAATATCGGCGAATGAAAAAGTGCAACCTTTCTCTTGTAATATTATGATTATGAAACCTAACCTAGTTTAGTAGAGTAAATTGGGAATGCAATTCAAGTTTAATAAAACTATTTAATGATTCAAAACGATACGCTAATTCATTATACATCATTGATATTGTCATTCACAAATTATATTTGATTTGCACTACATTATTTCAATAAGTTAAGTCCGGGCAAGGATTCTGTGCGCCAGAATAGGAATAATGTGCGCCGCAAAAGGCAATAGCAAGCCTTGCGCAGCAATGTGACAGAATTTTTTCGATGCTTGATTAAGGGAGAAAAAATTATATTTTTGGCAATAATAAAAATACCCAAACAAAGATAAATACTCTAACTATCATTAGGCATATTGGGTATTGTGTTTCAAATGATACATTTTTTATACTAGTCGAAAATTCCTTAAGTGCGCCATAAACGGGGGCTCTCCCCTACACCAGCGGTGGTCCCCCTTGCGCTGAATTTAGATTTTTCGCTCAAAATCGAATCGATTTACATCCAGTATAAACTTGTATGAAACATAAATGGTTACAGCCGCAACCTCGAACGAAATTATCGGACCGCCGAGAATCAAAATTTGAAAATATTTTATTTTAATTTAATTTTTTTCAAGGGGTCATCTATTGGTTCAATCACTATGTCCGAATTTGCAACCGTAACCATTTATATTTTGAAGCACACCACCTCCGAACTCACCTGAACCTCAATTGACTCGTTCATGATATAACGACAAATTGATGAACTTTAAAAAGACATGAAACGCCGAAGAAACGTAAAAAAATCTATAATTTAGGTGTAAAAAGAAAGACATACAGAAACGATTTTATGCCAGTAAAAAATCAAAACTTAAAAATTTGAAAAAATACAATAAAAAATTGAAGGTATTCGTTATAATTCGGTCCATTACTTTTTTATTATTAAAAAAATGGCAAAGAAGTAATGAACTAAAGTAAAGTTGACGATAAAAAAACTAGAGAACTTAGAATTTATTTTCACAAGAAATGAACAATTATTTCCGTGAAATCATGGTTATTTATGCAACAAGTGCTCAAAAGGCATTTTTGCGCACAGTCTATAAGAGATGAAATATATTTCAATGAATCATTGAGTTTTTTATATTATCAAATTCATCTTTCTATATTTTTAGGGGTCGGGAGTTATAAAAGCAGGTTTTGCTGGAGATCAAGTGCCGAAATGCCGATTCCCGAATTAGTAAGTATGGTATTATTAACATTTTCATAAATTAATAAGAATAATTTTACAAGAATTTATATTTCGAGTTTATCTTCAAAACTATTTTGAGCGTGCTTTAATTTAAACAAAAAATTCCAGCATTGGCAGACCCAAGCATGTAAGAGTTATGGCTGGAGCGCTGGAAGGCGATTTATTTGTCGGTCCAGTTGCTGAAGAGCATCGAGGTCTTCTTTCAATTCAGTATCCTATGGAGCATGGCATTGTAACAGATTGGAATGATATGGAAAGAATATGGTCATACATATATAGTAAAGATCAATTAGCAACTTTTAGTGAAGAACATCCAGTTCTATTAACTGAAGCACCCTTGAATCCATGGAAAAATCGAGAAAAGTCTGCCGAGCTATTTTTTGAATCGTTTAATGTTCCAGCACTTTTTGTATCGGTTCAAGCAGTATTGAGTTTGTAAGTTTTGAATATAACATTTTTAAATTATTAGTGATTTTGGTTAGAAATTAGTACGAAAATATTTCTTCAATTTTTTAAATCCTAAAGGAATGAACGAATAGATTGATTAGTCCCCAAAAATAAATACGAGAAGATAGTTCTAATATTTAAAATAATTAATTAAAATCAAAATTACTTTTAGATTATACTCTAGTATAATAAAGTTTTCCGTATTTATGGAATAATTATATATTTTACGAATTTTTATCATACAGATATGCCACTGGAAGAACCACTGGTGTCGTTTTAGATTCTGGTGATGGAGTGACTCACGCTGTACCTATTTATGAAGGTTTTGCAATGCCTCATAGCATTATAAGGATTGACATTGCAGGACGAGATGTCACGAAATATTTAAAACTGTTGTTAAAAAAAGAGGGCGTCAATTTGAACACATCTGCCGAATTTGAAATCATTCGTACAATAAAAGAGAAGGCATGCTATTTAGCTAGTAATCCTCATAAAGAAGAAACTATTGACACTGAAAAATTTGTTTTTAACTTACCGGATGGAAGTCATGTTGAGGTAATTAACAAAAGTAGTGGCCTTGGTTTATTGGCTTGTTTTTTTTTTTAAATATTCAAATTTATCGCATGGTGCTAAGCTCACACTTTTTGGTTACGCGAAGTGAGGTTTGCGCACAAGCGTAGCGATTGTGATGTGAACGATAAAACTTTTCAATTTTAAAATCGTATTGCTTTTAACATTTATTTTATAATGAACACAATTTTCTAATAGATCGGACCTGCAAGATTTCGAGCACCTGAAGTTCTATTTCGTCCAGATTTGATTGGCGAGGAATTTGAAGGATTGCACGAAGTTCTTATCTACTCAATTCAGAAATCAGATCTCGATTTGAGAAAAATTCTTTTCCAAAATATAGTTTTATCAGGAGGTTCCACACTGTTTCGGGTAAGCTCTATGAAATTACTGACGATTTGCTTATTAATGCAGTTAGCCATTTGTAATGAAAATTTAAGAATTTTTTGTAACCATTTTGAAAATTATTCATCAATTTTATTTATTTATTATAATTTTCCTTATTCATTAACTTGAGTTTTCGCTTATCCTAAATCTAAGAAGACAAACATACAATTCTTTTATACTTTTTTCAGGGATTCGGCGATAGACTTTTATCAGAGATTAGGAAAATGGCACCTAAAGATGTTAAAATAAGGGTACGTATTTTATTGTTTTCTAATTGTTTATTATTCAAGTAAACAAAATTGAACGCCGTCTACCGTTTTTTCTTGATTTTTAATATCGAATTTTGCATGTTTAATCAGATAGTTTGAACCTTGCTTTACCAAATAATTCAAGTCTTTTTTCACCTCTCTAAGTAAACTCCGTATCGGTTGAAAAACTACCAATGTAGCCTGCACCAACGAATAAATCCTAAATCGAAATTCATTGAAATGTTTATCCCACTTGTCATGCCGCACGTTAATGAAAGAAACCGTACTCTAATGCGTTTGACAACCCAGAGTGAGATTATAGACCGAGTGCATGAGTGTGAGCGCCATTGTTCCCCATGATAATCTTATAGAGGCCGCGGGGACTTTTCGACCCAATTTTTATGAGAGAGCATATTGAAAGCAACGACAAAGTTACATTCCCTGCACTCGGCGTTTAGTTTTTATCAGTCGATATAAATGCCGGCGTTCCTCGCTGAAATAATATTAGTCGTTCCAATGTACCTGAATTACTCGTCATATGTTTTAGTAGTGTTACCTAGATCTACTTTGTGAATAAATTTGATTTTCGCAACACAAAAGTTACATCATCCCCTGCTATACCATCCCCCATATCCCATCTACTATTTCTGATGTTATACTGAACGAAGTTTCAGAGAGTCTAACTTTCAGATATGTAAGCAAATCACTTTACTGTGAGTCACAATACCCGTGAACTACTATTAGAACTTCGAGTTTTACTATAGCACAACAGGTCCACAAGCATTTTGATTTTTTATTTTCAAGCCCAATCAAATTTCTAAAAGCTTGAAAACAAGAGTTCTTGTAATTTAGGAAATAATAAACCCCGTGGTGCTCACATACCCTTCATTAATTTAGACTAATTGGATTTTTTCGGAAGTTTACGCGCATAGTGTGTAGGAAGATGAAATTCTTCCAATATAAATACAAGTTTAAATCGAATTCTTTTTCCAGATATCTGCACCACAAGAGAGACTGTATAGCACTTGGATTGGAGGATCAATCTTAGCTTCATTAGACACTTTCAAAAAAATGTGGGTGAGCAAGCGTGAATACGACGAAGAAGGAAGAAGAGCTATACATCGCAAAACATTCTAAAACAAACTTTTTATGTCAACTCAAACTTAAGTTAGTTATTATTTTAATTAATGCATTTGTTACATCCTGATATCGAAAATAAACATATGAAATTTAGATTACTACCAGTTTTCGCAAAGGTAGACGGATGAAAATAATTTCACGAAAAGTTTTGTAATAAACTTACAATTAATTAATCGGTCTGGTGCATTGTCACATACAACTCGCGCTTTGCACTTGCTGTTATTGAGCTGATAGGCGCTTGAAGAGATGCTCACACAATTGCGAATTTACAGATTATTACGAACGAGTATTTGTTTTAAATTTTTTATGTCCTAATCGACTCACTGGGGATTTTTCTGCGTTGGATTAGGAGATCTAAATTGCATCAAAGACGTGACACACAGGGTAAAAGTTATTGTATTTCTTAACCTTTAGACTCCAGAAATAGTAAATAAATCTACCTTATGAGATTTACGGCGTAAAAAACTAGTGAACCGATGTTTTTAGACGTGAATTTTGGTAAAAATACAAAATCAGTTTTCACCGAAAAATCCTTGGAGTCTGTCTAAGTCTTATAGATCACCTCATAGCACCCAGATGGAAAACAATAAATCGAAATGTAATGGTTATTTGCTTTGGCAGTGATAGTTATTCATACGTTTTATCATCACCAAATACATTTGAAAATACGCGGATACTTTTAGTATGTTATTTCTGCTTTTTTCATTCCTATATTGCACATTGTGATCTAGCATGCTCTTTTTTTCAATTGGACCTTCAAAAATTATTCGTGAGATTGAATAACTTTATATTAGCACGTATAACTTTTTATGAAATTCTTATTTGTTTCTTTTTTATTTTCCCGCGTAACGCACTTGAGCTACCAACGTAGCTCACGTGCTCACGTAGCTTGCGACTTAGTCGCAAAGTTTTTAAAACTATCACGGCGCTGTACAGAGTATCAGAGGATGGAAATGAAATTACAAAGATTCGACAATAAACTTACAATTTATATTTATCTTGATCGTTGGCGAGCCTTTTCTTATAATCCTCTCTATTACCGCTCACTGGTACTCAGCTGATTAGCGTTTAATCTAAAAGTCGCTCACTTTTAGTGTTACAAAATAATATAAATCAAGTATAGAATGAAATCGATTTCTAATCTCTCTCACAAAATTATAAAATGAATATGAGTTAAAATAGCAGTATCGCTTTGAAAGTTAAAGGCGTGGTGTTTATAACCTTTGATTATGCACGTCAACCTTCTAATAGTATATTATGCAACAAGTGCGCGAAGAAGATGACTCACCCAGGAGTTGTTTTCGCCCGAGCGCAATGAGAGTGAAACGTGATTAAAACGTGATTTTTATGTCACTGAAAAGTTAGAAAAACCATTTTTTAACTCACAGAGCGTTAAAAAGTTTTTTTACTGCGCTTTTTCCTGTATTCATAAAAAATTTTATAGTGCAATGCGGAATGTATTATTCCTAGCCAAGTATTTGTTTTTACTACTTTAAACAAAAAATTCTATAATGCGCGCGAAATCACATTTACGTTTTAAAAATGTGACAATAGGTCAATGGACCTAAAACACGTAATAATTACTCTGTAAAATTTTTTACGTAAGCGTTTATTAAAAGTTTCTGGCGGTGATATTCTCAAAATTTTATTTGTTACTTTTTTTACTTCCCTTATTTTCAACAAAATTGTGAGATCTCTACAAGTGACTTTGCTCTGCAAAAGGCACTGAGCTTCATTCTGAGCCTGTAATAATTGTAATCTCTCAGAAAACTGCATTAAACAGTCATTGGCACACGTTGTGATTTCGCTTAGTTGCTTTATTTTTTATAAATTTATAACTCTTATAATGCTATATGTAAGACAAGATTTGAATCTGATTGAATATTATTTACTGTATATGGCTAAAACCATAAATTAAATGTCTTTTTAGTATAATTCATGAAATTCTGGTTATTTAAGAAACAAACTTCTTTTAAAACACCAATGCAACATCTACATCATCACAAGTATTTAAACCAAAAATTCTTATGTTAAAGATAAACATAAGTATCGTATGTTTTCCATTGTTTGAAAAAATTGAAACAATGAATGACAAATAAAGAAAAAATTGTTTCGTATGAAAATAGAGTACAACAATAAAATGTTTTTACATAAAATATTATTCTTTATTCAGATTGTATTTCGTAACACTTAATTTTAATTTACAAAAAGGCAAATGATATTTTATGAATTCTTGAAACCATTCTTCGTTAAAAAAATATCATTGCGGCTAGCATCGTGTCCTTCTCGGAAATTTTACTCCTCTGAAAAAATTTAAAATACTGTAAACCCATATTTTTCATTTATATCGCATTTATATTTATTATAAATTGTTATAATTGAAAATTATTTTATTGTATAATATTAGTAATTTACTGCATATTTTTGGAATTATACATTTTCATATGCTTATTGGGTGACAAAAGTTGACATTTTCGTATTATTTATTAAAAAATAGAAATTCATAATACAGATTAATCTGCAGCAGTTTCTTTGACTTTGGCTTATGGAATTAAACGAAGAAGTATGTGTTTCTTTTCTATCAAGTCAAGAGGTGCGGTAGCACCTAGCCGGCAAAGTATAAAAAAAATAAAGAAATTACAACGAATAGTACATTACGTAACTGAGGCGGGGTTGTCTATCTTGCAAAAGTGTCAGTTTGCCGTCCGAGCGTAGCGAGGGTTGCATTGACACGCGTGCAAGATTGACAACCGCCCCAGTTGCGTAATCTACTATTTCATCATCGAGTGCAGGAAGTTGATTTTAAGATTTTCACGCGTCGTGCGGGAAGTATAACACTGTGATGAAATGTAGGTTCCAGGGCTAAATTAGTCGCAATAGTGCGAACCCTATCATAAGCCACTACTGTAAATCAGTAAAAACATCGTATGTTGTGATAACATAAAGATATTACACAACTACGTCAACCACATGCAAGGAAAAGTGGTAAAAAAATCTGAAAAATTCATACATAGGTTTTTGAGGACGTTAACTCCAAATTGGAGGTCAGACGACGTCTATGAAGTCACCTTCCAGGTCATTTAAAGGTCAAATTTAGAGATCTCAATAAGAACATCCGACAAAAAATCACATTCATGTTTTGAAGGTCGCTTAATCTGAGTCAAAGATTATTTTGACTAGATCCGGCTGTATAAAGGTCATTTGAAGGTCAGATCATAAAAAAATTTGAAAAACTGAACTATAAAATATATGGTATTTGCTGATAGAAAGTCATTTAGCCACCTCTGCATTTTTTCTTTTTATTATTTAATGAATATTCATTGTAAAAATGTTAATTTATTTAAGGTATTTAAATCAGAATGAAAAAAATTTACATACCAGCTTTACTGAGAACAAGAAAGTTGAAAATATCGGATAAAGAGAGAATTCCTATGACTTTCTCTTCGTCATCAACAACAACCAACCGATGCACCTATAAAATAGTATGTCACATTATTGTTGTGATTAAGATTATTATCAATACGGTTTTGGTCACTTCAGAAGTCAGTATGTTCAGTTTCAATTTTACAACTTGAAGCGAGTATGTCTATCACTGCAGGTACTGTAAGTAATAAATTTGCGACAGTTTATGAGGTACTCGCTTCAGAAAACCTTTACCCGTACGTTGGCACACAAATCATTATAGTATGAAACCAAGAAAGTTAATTTTTATAATTGTTTTGGAGGTTGTGAGGAAAATTTTTGTTGGTTTTTTCTCTTTTTTGAGATACAAAAGAGTTAGTTAAATGGAATCAAATGATATCAGCATGATGTGTTTGGTACAACGTTAGTCAAAAAAAAAAAACCTATCCCACTCGTATTAACTTTCCGAGTCAGTTAAAAGTCACCTTAAAATAAATTATTAATTAATTAATTGATGTTACCTCTGCTTTAACTATTTTCTCCATTATGGAAAATAAACTCTCGCTTAATTTGCAACTTTGAACACCTTCGAACCAATCATTGCGATGCTCATTTGCTTGCTTCAACGTAACATCTAAGTCGTTGTAAGTTTTTTCTGCAGCTAAATTCTGAAAAAATATAATCGTATTAGAGACAAGAGTACTCAATATTGCATATTTCATATCATGACGTGCCTTTGTTGTTAAAATATTTTTAAAAGGATTATTGTTCTAATTTCTATCAAAATAATTATAAATACTTGTTTAATTATTCAGTTACTCTACAGAAACAATAAAAAAATTGTCTTGATACAGCTATTTCAATGCTACGATATTTTATTTGACTACCGATTTGTGTTTTATCTGAGATAAAATGAAGATATCATTATTAGAATTACTAAATACTTACAATTACATCAAACTTCGAGTATATATTTATGAGTTTTCCCTCGCTATCGATAATTGGTAATGCAGATACCCTTCTTTCAACAAATTTTCGCAAAGCTGAAATAATACTTGTATCTTCTGTTGCCGTTTCGATGTTAGAAAATGTTCCTATTTGTAATTCTTGTAGTGTTTTGAGAGTGAATGATGGTTTTGGCAACTCGTGAATCTGAAAATATCACTTTTATTCAACAATCCTGTCGTATTAATTTGATAAAATATTTCTTTGTTGCGTAATCTACTTACGTATAGAAAAAGAAATCTTAATATACGTTTATGCGTCAAAATGTAGAGAACATTTCCGGTATCCGTATCAATTACAGGTAATCGATGAATCCTATGATCTATTAATGTTTTAATGGCTTCGAACAACGAGGCATCAGGGGAAATACTAACTAACGGATTAGCTTGATCTTGTAATTTATCTGTAAGAAAATGTTTATAGTAGCAAATGATTTTGAATATTTTCCTTCTAGAAATCTGTCTGAAATCCGAATATGTAGTTTTAACAGGGATAAAGCACTTTTTAATGAACAGCCGAGACTAAACCTTTTCGGTCTTACAACCTCCCAAGTTGTATATTATATTTTATAGCACTGCGTGTCATAAGTCGCACATTCCGGTACGCTGCGTTCGCATCACACTCGCATGCGCTCGTGCGCTAACCTCACTTCGCGCTACCAGAAGTGCGACTCATGGCTCGGAAAAGGGGGCATAAATGTGAACTTAGCTCAGTGCTATAAAATGTTGTACGATGCTCGTGCCATGGGGACACTTTTCAGCCTAGCTATTAGGACCCTCGCTGCGCTCGGGCCCTAAACTACGCCGTGTCAAAAAGTGTTACTTATGGCACTTGTATTGTAAATTACTATTAATAACTATCTTGTATTGTAAATAAGTTTGCAAAATAGATTTTTTGTACCCGAATTGTTCTATGAGTACACTTCTTAAATAACTAATAATAAAAATGAATGAAATAGAACAATAAATTTTTCTTACTTCTCCATGTTTCCAACTCATTTTCTTCCAATTCGTCCATTATATCCAACGGTTTTTTGTAATACATTTGTAAAATTTTTATAAAATCTGTTATAGTAAGCATTCCAACAAATTCCTGACGGGAACTGTCCCATAAAGGAGCTGCTCTGACACCTATCAGAAAAGATAACTTTTCAGAAAACATTTCTATAATATGCTTTATTTACATTTCAAAAAGTTCCTAAAGCTTTTCTTTAAAAGGTTAATGTTTCAAGACCATTTCAGTCTATCTATAAAATTAAACTCTAGATTTCCAGCTGAATTTAAGTCAAATGTAAATAAAATCGAATCGAATCTAATTAATTATCCAAGTAGAAATATATTAGACAATGAATTAATTCATTTTAAGTACGAATACAATTGTTATCGATTAATGCATACTAGCGTACCCAAAATACATCTGAATAAGAATTTTTTTTCTTTCTGGTAGTAATTATTTTATGGTAGTAAATATAGTAAAATAATAAAACACTAAAAGCATACAATTTAAATGGTGTTAAAAATAATAATTATCTCATGGGGTTTTACGATAGACTTTTATGTGGACTTCATTCTTCCGGTTCAATCAGCTCTTAAACTTATATTATATTATAAATACTACAGTCGAATTGATGACTATTTTATTCTTTTAACTCAACTTACCATTGTAGACGAGAGCAAAAAATGCCTTTTTCACCAGAAGACGGGTATCAAATACAACTAATTTTGCACTAGTTGGAATGAGATCGTAACATTTATGGAATTTGAAAAATTTCACATATATTTGAGAATCATCTTCTCCTGTAAAAAAATGCATAATTTTATAAAACACCAACTATTTTTAGCAATTTCGTAGAGTATTATTTAATTTTATAAATTGTAAACCATAATAATATTTATAACTTGGATAAATATACATTTATTACAAAAATCCAATAATATTAATTTAATGATTTTTAATTAATTAAGTAAATACTCAGAAATATCGAACATAAGGGGAAACTTTCACCAGTTTTTAGTCACAAAATCGGTTATCTTTATGATTGATTTTGTTTATAAAATTTGTATGATTAAAAAATCTTGTATGATACTCAGGCTGTACGGAACACATTTTGTCAATGAAGGAAAATAAAAATTAACTACAATAAATCGCCAAATGTAGCTTTTGGCCCACGATCGTAACAGTTTTTTATGCATCAGATGTGAATATGCTTTGTTCTTTAGTGCAATATTTTTTAGTACAGATAGAGGTAAATTTGCGATTTTGAGGTTAAAAAACTGTAGAGTATCATTTCACTATTTGAGTAAACTTTTCAAAGTTTGAAACTTGACATCTAAGTTACATCGGACAAGTAGTTATTTGTTATAACTGACAGTCCATGGAATATATTTCAAATGTTACATTATATAAAGGTTTGAAGAATATTGTTATTAAATCAATTTTGTTGGTTATACAAATAAAATAGTGAAAGAGCTTTTCAAAACAAAAGAGAAAAAAGTTCAGAGTAAAAAGTAATTAGAGTTTTTTTAAATTATAAGAATATTAAAGTCAAAAATAAACATAGAGGTTTATGTATTTAGACTAGCTCGCCACTTTTCAAAATATTTAAAATCCTAAAACCATTTACATGCTTGCACATAAAAATTTACTTTTACGTTCTTCATTAAAAAATCTATTTAAAATTCAAATTCCTTGAATTAGCTTTCAACGTTTTTAATACGATCATTATTTTAATTTTTTCTCATTTCAAACATAAATGAAATAATATACTACGTAGAGAAAAAATAAATATGTTTCATTGCAGTATTGCAAATTTATATTCTATTTGAAAATGGAGTTACATTTTCAACCAAAATCTTAATAATTTTCTAAACTTAAAAAATTAAATAATTTTTTCGAGAGTTATTTTTTTTGTGACGTTAGAAAATTATAATATGCAAATAAAAACAAAAGACCTAGTCCTTGCACGTTTGTATTTGTTTTTTAAACATTGAAAATATTATATCTGAAAGTAATTTTGTAGTCGAATATAAAACAATGATAATGATTATTAGGGTTAAAATCACTTGTGTACCACATTTTGATAAAATCCAAGCTAATTCTTCATCGAGGGGCGGATTTATTACTTCAAACTCTTTAATTAAGTCTAACGAATAAACAGTATTTTCATTATCATGTTTGATATTTTCTACAAAAAAAACTGTTTTTAATGTGGAACAATCTGAATAATAATTTAAAGACAACATACTTTAGAGTGATACATCTATTATATAAATTTATGTACTATATGTATCAGCTTACTAGAATAGAAAAAATTCCATAAATAGAAATTCACTCTAAAAATTAAAAAAAAATTACATACCCAAATCTGATAACGAAACATTTTCCAAAAAAGGATCCACCACTGGCAACTGTAAATAAAAAAAACAATTTTTGTTATTATTTAATTTTTAGAAAATTTTATAAATTCGTATTTCTCTAATACTCTAAAAATATACTTCACAACGGACGATTTTAATGCATAACTCTTGGGTATCAAAAAAGTAAATAGTATGCCTAAAATAAAGTCTTTTTTTAATATAATTATTATTATTATTACATAAATCAATTGAAAGAGTTATGTTAATTAAATTCGAGCGTTATATAATTAATATTACTATAATATTCATATCGCAAGACCGCTATTTCAAATTTTAAATTGTGAAATAGTTTTAAAAAAATGTAAAAACAATTTAAAAATTAAAATAAATATTATTATCATAGCACAATCGAGGTTTTTTTCAAAACGTGATGCAATTAATGCAACGTCAAACCAAACCTAAACGTGATATTGATAATACCGGTTAAATTTGGGGGACAATAATTATCACCCATAATAAATTTTTTTGCAAGAAGTTCAAGCTCATGAAATTTATGCACAATATGTCGATTTCAAGTGTTTCATACTGTTACATTCATAATAAAGGGTTGAACCTAAAAATTATTGATAGACTAACCGCGCTGTCAAGAAGCAAAATGAAACAAAAATTCACAAAAATCACTAAAAATATAGCTCACACTGCTTTATTGAAAATCTTAAATTATCCCTTGGTTGCCCAGACATTATAAGCGAAGAAGTTTTCTCAGGGACTTGAGTTGACCTTCTTATCAGCGTAGTAGAGACTGACGGCCGCAGCTCAGTCGAACGTCGCGAAATTGGATAGAGTGACCGAAAGTCGCGAAATCGCATCGAAAAAAATCTTCACTGGGGCCTACTCATATGTAGTGATTTCATTATTTTTAAATGTGCTATTACGAGAAGAGGAGTGACAAGCTGCGATGATCATTGCAAATGATGAATATGTATTTTCAATACTTGAAGTAACGATAGACAAAGCTTGAAACTGCGTCGAATCTAACTAAGACTTAGCGTAGCGTCAGTTTTCGAACTTCAAAGTGAGGCGCGAATATATGAGCGAGGAAGCTCTATCAAGCTCTGCATAAGCGACATCAACCTCTGTTAGCGTTAACAATCCTCATTGGTTCTCGATAAATCAGTGGCGATACGCGAGACCATGAACCACACACCTAAGAGTATTATTAATAAGTGAAGGCACGACGTCCTTTTCAAAACAAATTGGGATAAATTCAAAACAGCAATAGTCTTTTCAGGACAATTGCCTTTTTTTTTTTTAAATCATTAAATAAAATGTAATATTTTTGTTTCAACTTGCAAATTAACATTTTCAAAAAGTAATATATTTTTAGCTTTTCTTCAAATTCTTGAGACTCTGACCTGAGATATGGTTCTTCTTAACCGCAGAAACAGTAAAATGACGATATAAAATGCTTCTAGCCACGATTTACTCTATTTTTAAGTTCAAACGAAATTTCAAAAATTTCATGAC
The DNA here is from genome assembly GCF_000599845.2 of Trichogramma pretiosum. Taxonomy (NCBI): domain Eukaryota; kingdom Metazoa; phylum Arthropoda; class Insecta; order Hymenoptera; family Trichogrammatidae; genus Trichogramma; species Trichogramma pretiosum. The sequence continues at coordinate 892,587 of NW_019641630.1, forward strand.
ATGGTCTCATGCAATCTGGAAACTGAGTGACGCCTCACTACACACGTAGATGCAAATCGCTACTCTCCACAATTTTCACGTAGCAATTTCCAAAATGGCTTAGAATTGCTAAGTGAATCAACCTGCGGTGTACAAATGTGAAATTTAAGGGTTAAGAACAAAAGAATCTAGAAATCTTTAAATTTTTTATGTGATTAACACTTTGTTTTGTAATCTAAACATAGAATAACTAAAACTTCATTTTTGTTATTCTACTGTACTAAAGAATATGATCAGATATAAACCCCCTTGTCATTTGCGGTCAGTGCCTTCCAAAAATATATTTGAAGGATGAAATTCGATTGATGAATTATATTACGTATTTATAAATATTTGACTGAATAAAACTTACCCCTCGGGAATCCCTGAATAGAATTGCTGCATGAATTGGATCAACTGATGCATCTGACGCCCTATGCAATACTTGAGGTATTCCAAGAGAAAAACGTCTCGTAGTTTTGTCAAGTGATCCTCTTCTTAACGAACCTACGGGTTCAATAAAATTATGAATTAATATTGTTTTAGTGCAATCGCATGGGTCATAGTACATTTTTTGAAATTAAATAATATTACTATGAATATAATAACATTTTTAGCATTGCGGGGCATAAGTTCCGTTTATAGCACGCTTTTCTGTTCAAGTTGAATTTTGAAAAATGTAGTACACAACTGGGGCGGCTATCAATTTTAAACTCTTGTTAAAGCAGTCTTCGCTACGATCGAATTTGGCACTCAAGCAATATAGACAAACTCCCACCCTTGTTGCAGAATTTACTCTTTTACACATTTTATAATAGCGTACGAGAATAGTAATTTACGATTAGAACACTTTTTGGGATGTCGTAGTGTAGGACCCGAGCGCAGCGAGCCTAATAACCGTGCTGCAACGTGTCCCTTATGGCCCGAGGATCATATTACATTTTATAGCACTGTGCTAAGTTTACATTTATGCCCTGTAGTGCTATTAAATTCATTTTATAAATTTCGTGTCAAGTTCACATTAATGGCATGCTTTTCAGTGGCATGAATCACACTTTCTGGCACTGCGTTATTCGCATCGCACTTGCTATGCTCGTGTGCTAACTTCATTCCAAGTTACCAAAAAGTGCGACACATGACTCGGAAAAAGGGGGCATAAAATTCAACTTAGCACTTACTTAATATAACATTGAGTATGATACTCGTGCCACAGGGAACATTTTTTGATACGAGTTTTAAGATCCTTGCTCCACTCGGGCTCTAAAACACGCCGTGACATAAAGTGTTACTTACAAGACTTGTATCATAAAGTACTATTAAAATAGTTGGTCATGCGAAAAGTAACACTTTCCACACGTTGTGATAAAAATTCAATTTTCAGATTTCTGTATATGAAAAATCATCAGCTTAAGCCGTGAAAAAAATCCCAGGTCATTAATATGTTTCGATGTTTACTGGATGCAACATACAATGTACGAAAAATAATAAATATTTACGTTCTCATGCTACTATAAGGAAGAGGAAAATTTTCTCGATATTGTGTATGTTCTTTACATAGCGCATTACATGATGCGTATATAGATCGAAAAATCGCCTACAACATCATGCATCGAACATTGAACGAGCATCCTCAAGTAGCAAAATTACGTAATACATTTCAACTAGGATAACTACTATAAGCTTTTTCTGTTCTTTCGACAAATATAAAAAATTATAATTGATCTTATATTTAATTGACTTTCATAAACGATTAATCGAATGTCCTGATTCAAATTTATATGAAATAAAATTACAGTGTAATAATGTTTTGAATTTACATAGACAATATAAAAAACAATTTCCTTTACTGGTTTTCTGTACTTTATCATCGGAAATTTTATGCAATACAATAACTTTTGTGTTTAGTGGATAATCATAAAAATATTTTATCGCATTAAATAGTAGCATTTTTGACAGCTTAACTGTAGCAGGGACTTTGACGTACAATTAGCAGAAAAATTTAATGTTTTCATTAAAAGATTGAAATGCTTATTAATGTAGAAATTTTGCAGTATATTTTGAGAATGAATGGTGTATAATATTAATAATAGGACGAATTTCGTATGAAAAAATTTTTTTAACGATATTTTTATCAAAGTTTTTTCTAGTGACATTATATTACGAAAATTTGATAATTTGATTTATAAAATTAATATTTTCAAAGATCAGTTATTATTAAATAAATTTTAAGATATTTCATTTACAAAATTTATTTATAACAAATGGAAATAATAATCTTTATTCGATTGCTTTCTTGAAAAAACTAATAATTATTCAATAGTTGGTATAAATTATTTAAGTAAGTTTTATTTATTTTTTACATTGTCAAGAAATTACGAAACAAGCGTACGAATCAATATTTTGAATAATTTTTTTTTATTCAACATGACAAGTTGGATTTTAATAAATAGGTAAAAATTAAAAATAAATTGAGCATGTAATTTATGACGAAAAATTCAACTATAGTATACTCTTCAATTTACGTAAATCGATTAAAATTTTTGGAGAATTTTATTCATTCGAATAAGAACAGAAACAATTCCTTTTATCATGATTATAGTTTGTTTACTATTCGTTTTTTATAAATACCTTTGTGGAGAATACTCTCGTATATTTTGTAAGTTGCTTCACAATCTGAACTTAAAGATACTGATAATGATTTACACGCAATTGGATCATCAAGGCTATGACTACGATGTCTAAAATCATCATTTTCTGACACAAATAACTTAGGGTACTCAGTTTGTTTCTTTTTATTTAATTTCTTATTTATATTCCTAATCATTTTTACTTCTAATTTTGTTCGTCAACGCCACTATATTACGATCAAATAATCAAATGACTTTTAATTATGGAAATAACTTGCGCTATTGTTTTGATTTTCAATGAAAACGATGTAATTAGAGATTTTTCTGGTGAAAAAAAAAACAATTCAAAACTCAATATGTTTACTAATAAAGGATTAATATACTATACAAGAAAATATTTAACATTCTCAAATACACGTCAATACGAAATGCACGTGGCTAGTATGTGCATGATCATCTTTAACATATGTGCGTGCGCACGTTGAATTATCAAATTTAAAGAATAATAAATTGTCACTGATTTTTTTCGAAAAATTGAGCTGCAAAACATTGAGTATCAGGTATCATTCAGGTTTTTTCATTAAATAAATAACAAGGTTAGCGTTTGGGGATTGATAATTATAAAATATATTAAAAAAATCATAAAGATTTTGTGTATAATTTTTTTGTATCTTTGCTACAAATTAGACAATCAGAAATAAGGTTTCTTCATCATACAGTTTTAATAACTATTTTTTTATAATCCTGTTGTGAATAGTCTATTCCGAGTCTCGAAAAAATGAATATTCTACAACACCCAATATCATAAAAGCGAATTCACAGAAAAAGATAGGGAATTATACTTCAAAATTCAATTATCAGCTGTTTGATATTTATTAATGAAGCTTTGCGATACGTGCATAAATGACTTCCCCGTTGTTAAAATCAAGGGAAAAATTCGATGATCTCTAATACCAGAGAACATCAGATGAAAAGTTCAATTATTTCTTGCCTGATTTTTCAGGAAAAATGTAAATTCTTACAAAAATTCCATTAAATTATGTTTTTTTTTAGTTGACCATATAATTAAATATCAAATTTTGATAACATTGGATAAATTCAAATGGATAAAGTATTTTTACAAAACTACTACAAAAATAGTTTTTTTGTAAACTTAGAGTACAACTGAGAAAAAAATTAAAAGTGATCATTTTAGACTGTCTTGGTCTAAACATTCCATGTTCAAATATAAAACTTTGAACTCAGATATTTCAAGTTATAGGCTCAGTACCCTACTTCTTCAAAGTAAATATTGATTCAACAGATCCTACAAAACTTATTTTCTCAAATTGGGAAAAATCATGAAAAAGATTTTACTGCACTTTTTAAAAATGGCGTCCCTCATTATTTTTGAGTCAACTCTAAATATAATGATATATCCTCTTTTAGAAAAGAAATGAGCCAAAGGTGTCAATAGTTTATGAGCGTTCTGATCAGTTTATAGAATTATATCAGTTTTTAATTATGTTTTGACTGTATGTTGTGCGTTTTGATGCAGTTTCCCATAGGAAGCGTAAGCGAGTAACGAAACAAGAGGTATGGACTTAAGGCTTCTCTATACACACTGAAGTCGGTAACTAATTCGTGTATTTTGTACTCATGTTTTTCATTTTCTATTCAACCATTAGTCTTGAAATTTTGTGGGGGTGATCAGGAAACTAATACAAATGTGCCTATGAAGCTATTTTTTCATATAAATATTGTAACAATTTTTTTTTTCAATTATCTGAAAAAATAGCTTCATAGGCACATTTGTATTAGTTTCATGATCACTCCCACAAAATTTCAAGACCATAGGTTGTATACTAAATGAAAAAAATGGGTACAAAATACGCGAATATAGTTACCGACCGAGTGTGTATAGAGGACCCTTAAAAGAGCGCGCAGCGTACTGTAAAACTGGCTAATAAAGTATAAAAAATTGAAATAATAACTGTTTTATGAATATAATATTTATACATTGACCCCCATCTATTTATAGGAGAATGGTTAAGCCAGTTTTGGTACGAAACTATACAACCGAAGGACCTCGGTTCGAATCTCGTTCTCATACACCAAATTAAAAAAAAAATATTAAGTTACAGATATAAAAAGTCTCTCAAAATTAATATTTAATTATATGGTCAACTGGAAATAATAAAATGGCAGTATTTAATAGAATTGATATGAAAATTTACATAGTTTACGAAAATTAAGGTAATTATTAGACGACTTGGTATGATGATGAATAATCTGATTTTTTAACAGTTTTTACAAATGTAAAAATATTTGCAATGTGGGCTGTAACTATGTATGAAAAGGTACGGTAGCCCCTTCTTCGCAAACATCAAAACATTTTATAATTTTAGCGATTTTCCAAATTATTGTTATTGAATTTACTTCAAAAATTCAAGTAACAAGGTTTGTGACTATGGATTAGATTACGTTTCATTCAGCCGACTAGATTTGAATTTGCCGTTGTGCCGGATATGACTGCTAAAAAAACTGGCCAAAATTCGGGGTCTTTTTTTTTAGAAATTGTAACAAGAAGACGCCTGGGCGTTGCTTCATCTTCTATGTAATCGAAGAAATAGTTATGTACTGAAGTAAAAAGGCTATATTATAAAGAAGTCATTTTTACGTGGTCAGCTGTTTACGGAAATCTTGAGCAAGAAATCGCTTAATTTTCCATAACAAATCTATTTTTATTAATAGAATGAAGTTATCAATATATTTCTTTTGATTGGCTTTTTTTGTACAAGTCTTCTAGCTTAATCTCATTCTAGAAGGACATTATATATAACACGGCATTTTTTAAATCGACCTAAAAGTTTATGTGAAAATCCACTTCTTAATAAAAAATGAGCTTCCCTGCTAATAAATCACAATTGAGATCTAAGTTATAACCTTAATTGAGATCTTGCGCCAATAACACACGAGATTTATCTGAACCAGTGAAATGAAACAAAAAGAATATTTTCAGGAGTTCTTTAGTCATGTGTGTATTTGGTGGACAAGCATGAAAAATTTGATGCAATGTACTTCGATAAAATTCAAAATAACTCATATTTTTCTGAGGGTCAGATTTAAACCTTTGATCATCCAAATTTAATTTCAGCATACAGCAAAATACGATTGGTTTACTTTTATAAATAATAATCAGTTGATTTCTGACCAGATATTTCCGATAATAAAAAAAGATTTTCAAGTGGATTGCTATAAAAATTTATGTTCCATCTACCACATGAAAATCAGCGTTGAAGTCTAAACAGGTTTAATATCGATTGTGTCCGGTGGAACGCTGGAATTTCCTATGAGCTTATAGATGTTCCAGTATTCGATACGATCGGACACAATCGATGTTAACCTAGTGTACAAGCACATCGATCTATACAAATTGTCAGAAATATTTAGGTTGAAATCTAGCTAGGAATGAGTACTTCAATATTTATAACATATACTACAATACACATAAGACAATATACTCACTGCTTCCTGACATTTGAGACAGAGATTGATTGGATTTCTAAAAATAAATTATAATTGTTAAAAAGAACAATATATGTACTTTCGAAGAATAAAATGATGAATCGTCGTATGAAATTTTAATAACTTTTATGAGTACACAGCAGGGATGTGATATCGGACGAACTGTTCGAGCAAGTGCAGTTATGTTTACACATGATTGACTTCCAAGTGTCATGCTCACTCCGAACATTAGGCGAGCGGAAAGATATTGGGAGCGAGGAGAAAGGAACATATCAGTGTGCATGAGTTCCAACCTTTATATAAGATCTCGCTCACTTAACACATGTATTATCACGGTATCTCAGGCCGTAATGCACTGAGCTACCAACCTGATGTATACTATGCGTGCACGAATATATTTTGTCTATTGGAACATGGAATTCCGTCTGCTTATAAATTTCAATTTCTGTTCCAGGGACAAAATATACCCACTCATATGGTAATCAGGTCGAATTTTCTGCGCAAATTTTTTCACGCATGAGTGCCAATACGCACACTGGAATAGTCTTTCCGATATCACAATCGTGGGATAAAGCATATGAAGAAAGGATATTAACTATTACTTAGTAAGGATAAATGTAATTAAAATATCGAGCATTTCAATTACGTCTAACTTTGCTTAAAGCTTACTCGCATAAATTGCATACAATATCTTATTTCATAGGAGCCTACGGTAATTTTTGTTCAGAGAACTATAAATATCATTTGTATTTGTCATTTGTAAATGACAATTCATATCATTGAATTTAGCTCATCAATTTTTCCAGCTTCATTATTCGTCAAAAATGTTTTTGTTAGTCAAAAAATTTATACATCGGTGAGCAAAGCCACGTCAATCATGAAATGCTCAAAATCGAAAAAATGAAAATGATAGCTAATCATGACTTTTTATAGCAATAATTTGATAAATGATTCAAAGTAAATGGAGATGGTACTCACGTCTTTTTTCTTATCTTCAGTAGTGATAACGCTATTACTTCGATGTCGTATGAGATCAATCACTCTAATAACTGGGTTTCTATGGCTATCTGATGCAGCTCGTGGTCTGACTTGATCGGGTGTGTTATGCATTTCTTTACTAACGGCGGATTCGAAAGAAGAGGCGGCATGCATACTTTTGTAAAATGAGTTCTGAGGAAAAAATTAAAATGTTTATAGAACTTTATGATACAAATGCCATAAGTACCCCCTATGGCACGATGTGGTACATAAAACAAACATCTAATATATTCCGCAATTAAAAATTACCACGACAAAAATTTTTATAGAAATATTATTAATTTTCCATTTCTTGTATCTTCGTCAATTTTGAATATACAGGGAAAAAAAGAATATGCACCTCAACAGTAATCCCATCTCCACTTCCCACGACTTGAATGCAAAAACTATCGCCTGATGAATCCCTACACTGAAAAAATTGTGGGTGTGTTTAGTTTCCACTCAAGTCGTATAAAACCCCTATCTAGTACGGGGAGAATTAATCACTGTATTGGTGCTAATGCAGCTCAATTTTGGGTAGGATTCGTAACAACCTCCTTGGCAATATTTGTAAAATATGGAAAAACATTTTGAAAAGGGTTTACTTTTTTAAAATGACTTGTTAAAAGAGTACTTTTCCTTCAACTAGAAAAATTTAAAAAAAAAATAAAAATAAATCGTTCCAATACGTTTAAAATTTACGGAGATATAAGCATTTGAAAATTAATATTTCTATGAAGATTTTTATTGGCGTGTATTTTATCGATTTATATTTGAAAGAGAATTAAAAGCGAATAAATATAGATGAATACAATCTACTTACTTGAACAACTGTTTTCATGTTTGCAATAATATTTGATTTTTTCGTTTTACTTATATCTGATTTACTCCGGGGTCTAAACGTTTCATTAGAAACTGTTTTGGTTTTATGTTCATCAGTTGTTTCTGGTTTGGTACAATCTTCATGTGAAGTGCTTTTTACATCTGAAGTTTTACATTTTACTTCAGAACGAAGAGAAGATGATGAATGCGGAGACTCTTTTTTATTGTGTTGAGGAGTCTTTTTCTTTGTCGTAGTTGAACTTGAATTTTTTAAGGTAGGCGTCCGGCTTCCCCAGGTCCCTTTAATTTATAAAAATGAATTTTAACTGTAAATTCACAATTATAAATTTAAATGTTTTCATTAACAAATATTTGATAAAATAATTTTTTTACCGAACATATATACCGATTATTTGTGCTTATTGTTTCATAATCAATTATTAATTATTAATCAATTAAAGTGTTTATCGGTATTACTATAATATTCAAAATTTAAATTATTACACGAATTGTTCACATAATTTGTTGAATTATGTTTACCTGCTCTTTGTCGATTACTCAAATCTCCTTTATTGAAAATGCTTTCATTATCTTCAGTACCAGAAGTAGGTAATGATTGCGATCCATGTTCCTAAAAAAGTATAAAAAAAAATATTAAATAATATTAATATTATCTATATAAATGACCAATTGAAATTCATGTTTATAATGGTTATTGTAATAATGTTTCGAATTGTATGTACAATTTTAGTTAAGATTAAGTATATATTGTGGTATGTAATTGTATTATGCCGTTTTGAATTAGTTAAATTTAAAGAAGTTTCACTTCTGATGGCTGTCCATGGATAGTTTACTTGAGACTTTTGATATACTTTTTAAGATTCTTTAGATGTTCTTTTTGGTTGCAAATACTTCTCGGTCAGATATAACTTTCGGCAGCAACTTCTACTACCTCAACATAATTTCAACAGAATTATATTTCACATAATGAGTATAATTTATGTATACTAACACATGTATCATTTACAAGAGTGCACGAGTATGTGTGAAAATGTACGGCGAAGTCCTCACAATGTGATATTACTGGCCAAATGAAGACGAGAATGGTAGACGAGCGAGAGAGAGAGACAGAGTTACACAATGCTGCATAGACGTTACAAAGGTATGAGCGTCGAGCACATTTGCTTGCGTTACGTGCCGCAGTAGAGGGAGGCTAATGAAGTCTCAACACTGCCGAACGATGACCAATCATACAGTGTACGTCACAAACTGACGCTACTGAGTCTAAAAACCAACGATTATCACGCTCGCCCATATGGTTGAATACTTGTTTTTTACGATTTGATCTCCCATACCCAACGCGCGTACAGAAGTTTCACTTCAATAAATAAGTAGGTTGTGATAATGCTCTATGAAGCATCGATTAACGTGACGTGCGACTATTTTCAGTGGCTCCCATAACCCCCACTCCTATTATTCGAGCGAAGCTATCGTGAGTAGAAGCAGAACTACGTTCTTGTGGGACAACTTTTCACAAGATAATTTCTCAATTCGGAAATTTATTGACGATACTGGGGAATAAGTTTTCTTTCGATCGATATAACTTGAGCCAAAAAAATCTACCGATTGGCATGTGCCAAGAGTAGTATAACTATAGGGATACTAGGACATCCCCTAAAAAACCACCCCTAATTAGAGCTAGCAACCCCTAATTTTTTTACAATACCCCCCCCCATATAATTTATTTGAATCAATAAATGTGAGTATACTCGAGGTTCCTCGAGGAACTCTACTAGGTGTGTTTTATAGAGGATGTTCCAGAATCTCTATAGCTATACTACTGTCAAGTATTTTTTGAAAGTCACTAATAGTTTTGCCAGTGAGCTAGAAAAGATGTTAACTATAATTTTTTTAAAAGTACAAATTCCTAAAAACTTTCGAGAAAATATTCATTTTCACCTACTGAATTTAATAATATTTGTTAACATTGTTCAAACTTATGAAAATTCTTTACTTACTTGCTTTTTTTTCTCTTGAATATTATCGACTCTACGAACCCAAATATCTTCTGCAGAATCATTGTCAATTGTACTCGTACTACTTGCTTGGCTCTTCATTTCAACTAAATTGAAATCAAAAAATCGTTTATCGAAATGTGGACTCTGCATTGGACTTATTTTTGACATTGGAATATTACTGCATGAATGAGAAGGAAATTCGGATGCTGTAAATGTTATATCTGGTCCAGTAGTATTCCGTCTTCGCAACGTCGATTTATGAGGAGTCGAAGCAGTAACATTTGGGCTCGTCATTTTCGCAGAAGTCGCAGATAAGTCGTCGTTAGTATTTGCACTTAGCACTGTAGTTTGAGTCGGGTCAGATATACTTACTGGGGTTTCTTTTACTGATTGTTCATCAGTATTTACTGTAGAATCATTTTGAGCAGTACTTGGTGCAGATGCAGTATCTGTAGTTTTACCTAAATAAATGATGTTTTTATAATATATTTAAGTATTATCATAATAAAGAATAAGATGATAACATTAAAATGAATAGAGATTTAAGATTGACCTGATGCTCTCTTTCGGTATAATAGGTTTAGGATGCATCGTCTTATACCTTAATGAGGCTGTAGCGAAAATAAAAAATACTTTAGATCGAAGTGAAATTTTAACCAACGATAGTTAGTAAAATTACAAGATTTTTGGTAAAAAAAATTTGGGGTTTCCATGCAAATTTGGAAAATAATAAAATTCAAAGTTTTGGCCGTTTAACATTGAACCCATTGGGAAGTGGCAGTTTTTAGTGTACTGTGAGCTCAAATCACTTTAGAAGTTAATGAAATTAATATATGTTATAGGAAATCTTATTTGTTTTCAAATGATATAATTATAAATGGGTGTTTCCAATCATTTTCAAAATATATGAAGAGTCTAACGCATTTCCCCTATGTTCTGTCATGCTAACGCTGTGCGCTGCGTAACGCATATAGCGTTATAATACAGAATAACCTTGCATTGCTACAGCCTCCTTAACGCAGGTGAAATTACTTTCAGGACACGAAATCAGTACTTTAATCTTTAGAAGGTTTTGACAAGGTTTTATATGATCATTATATCTTAACTGATATCACTTAAGATTGAAAATTTAATAAAGATTGAAATCTACTTCCCATAGTGCATAAAGTATAGAGATATATCCTTAACTTTATCGAAATCTATTTAAATTATGCGTAATATACCAATTGAAACTTAAGCTATGCCACTATCTCAAATCTCAATATCAGGAATACGTGATCGGACGGGATTTTGGAGTGGAAAATTTACTTTTTACCGCTTTTTTTGTTCACATTGTTGAAAGATTCGATTTCAACTGATAACAAAACACGTAAAAAAATTTAAAAAGAATTTTTTAAGGCAGTTGGAGTTTTTCCGTACACTCTAGTAGCAGTGTCAGAAAATTTATTATTACCAAGAAAAAAATTGAGTCGCACTGGCGCGTGATAAGCTTCCGAGCACTGCGTTTGCTTTAATTGCTAGCATACTATATTGATGTTGGGAAAAAAGTTAGAACAGCATGAGCAAGTCTCATCTTTTATGCAATTTCGCTCACATTTCACATATAGATCACAATGGCTCAAGCTCAACCCTTAACTTAATGTCCACCGGTTCCATTCCCCGTACACCTTTTTTATGCATTAAGAGTCACATGACCACTTTTTCATCTAAAGTATTTATGAAATAGGATGTGATTGTTGAATATAAATCAATAAATAATTTCAGCAAGAATTTTATATTCGAAGAATGATCTGTAGGACTATATGATATATGAGTGCCTTGCCGTCTGAGCCCCTATCATGTGATGTAGACTGTGAGCAAGATCATATAAAAGTTACTACTTTCAAATACCGTCCGATCTTACGTTCCTGGTATAATTATAACGTACCGTCTTCGGCCTCATATTCATCTTCTTCGCGGCATTCCGATAATCTTCGGGTCCAAGGATAAGGGCTATGAGTTTGATTTCTGGATGGTAATCGATTTACGTGAGATAAAAAGTAGTGATTAAAAAAGCTATCAACACCATCAGCACTTCCTCCTGAAGATTGAAGCATATCTTTAAGCGCTGCTAAAGAAGTAATAGTATTGTAATTGATAGCAGATATTAAATCATCTTCAGTATCACTATCTTCTGTTGGCGAATCAGGTTTAACACATTCTGGTTGATCCGTTTCACTTTTTTTTGCTAAATTTTCATCACTATCATCTTCAGAATTTGAAGTTGAAGAGGATGAAGAAGATTGCTTATTTGTTGTTGAGCTAGAAATCATATCTGAACTTTCGTCCGCTTTCTTAGCAGATTCCGACATACTTGATTAAATAGTAGAAATGCTATAAAAAGTATACGTAATTGAAGAACTTCTTCAAACTTATCAATCCAAAATGACCATAAAGTATATAAATAATTGAAGTGTCTAAAATTCTGAAAAAAATTTAAACCTGAAAAAATCATAAAGTCTAAATAACATATTTTTTTGGAGTTATGAAATTATTTGGTATGATTTAATAATATATGAGATAAATAAAAATACATCAATATTATTGAAAATCGGAAGCTTATTGAAGTAGTAATGTCATTGGGAGAAATTAAAACCAATAAATTAGAAGAAAAGAGTTGTCGGTTCACCCTACATGTAAGAGATCAATACTTGATAGATCAAGTGACATTTTATCATATATACAAGGAGGTCAAGAGCTACTTCGTGGAGACAAGTATCACATAAAATTTATATCGACGCTCGGTTCGGCAAGAGGTTAGGTCCATCCGCGATCAGCACGCTTACAGTTTGAAGTTTAATAATTTTTCAAATAATAATTTAAAAATTCCACTTCAGCCGCCCTATAATAGTATGCGCAAAAAAGACACGAGTAGAGGGTACGCCGAGACAAGCTGACATAACAAGTATGGTCATATTAAAAATAAAAATGGTATTTGATTGCATACTTAAGTCCCAAAACACTTTTTGCGCACTAGAAAGGGCGCGATAAAATCTATTTTGCGCTGTACTATTGCATAATAGTTATTTTCTATACGATCGAGGACGGTAGCGCGCTCTAACGGCGTTCAAAAGCTTCACCGCTACCTATACGGCTATACCGAACACAAAAAACGAAAATGAAACGATTCAAGGAAAAAAAATGTATGAAATAAGAAAGTTTTGAAAAATCACTTAAAAATATTCTCTGAATCAAAAAATAGCTTTGACGATTAGCGTAGAGGTTAACTGCGTTAATGTATTGCAATCATAGGATTTTTCATTATTTAAAATCAGGCAAACGTTTAAAACTTTATCAGCAAAAAATATACCTGTAATAGTATAGTAGAATAAAAAAGTTAAATTACAAAACAACGAAAATTTCCTTCTTTTACAAACATTTATTGCTGTGAACATTTTTTCTCTTTGTTTATATTCAAATTATATCAGTTAAAAATTTATTTTAATTTACTAGTTAAATAATATTGAGCTTCAATAAGTTAATGAACATATATTATTTAAACAATAAGAATTAATTAATATAATAAACATTAATTAAGAAGCAAAAAATGTTTCATTTAAAAAAAATGTTTTTTACATCTTTGTTAAATGTAAAAGAAATTTTATTTGGTAATTAAATACATGAAAAAATATATATCCTAATAAAAAGATTGATACTGATTTATTAATTCTAAAACTGAACTATTTATTGAAATATGTTATATCCTTCCATAAGGGAAAGTAATAGAACCTTAGAGATTTGAAAAAGATTCATTGCAGTTATGGTATGGATTATTCTCATTCTTTCAATTCAGTTTTCAGAATTTATATACTGCTTCTGCTTGCTTGCTTAATCATTATATTTTTGTTTGGATTAGAGATTTTGAAATATATATTTTTGTAAAGAATAATAATTTTTTATACTGCCAAATCCAGGTATCAAGGACAGCTTAATATAGGTTTCTAATGAATTTTGTTTAATAATTTGTAAAGTTCTAAATTGCTGCTGGTAGTTAAGCAAAGTTTAGACAAAGCATCATGCAGAGGTGTCAAAAGAGTAAAAAAATTTGATCTACACTTAACCTACACAACTAGCTACTTTAACTATAATTGGCCTAGAATGGTCAATTATTCCTCATTTACAAACACTCATGTACTCAGCATATTTTTGACTGTTGGAAAATCCTGAATTAAAAGTTACTTGTGTAATAATTTATAGTATTACAAATGATCAGAAAAGAATATAACAATAATTTCAGAACTATGAACATTTAAAATTTTAAATTCATTTCAATTAATAGAATCATGATAATTAGTAAGAGAGTATAGTAAAGAGAGAGTGAGAGTATATTAATTTTGAAATATCAAAAAAATGTATGACAAATAGATTAGATTATGAGTACAATCTATCAATATCAAAAACTATTAAAGTTCTAAATTTATTAAATATTATGCAAACTACACATTTTTACTTTTAAATTTGTTCTATTTTGAAAAACTTACACTCAAGCAAAAGGGTTAATTTTCAACATTACATAAACTTACACATTGAATCACAACTCACAATTTAGACTTGAAATACTCAAACTCAATATGAAATATAGTAAGCACAAAACACAATAACAATTAAATTATAAATATGAGAATTTATTTTCTAATTATATGTAAATTTCAAATTAATATATTTATTAAGACATTAAAAGTATCATAAGAACAATAATTATTTATTAAGATTTTTGAATTATCATTTTTTCATCTATATTTTGGGAAACACAAGCTTTAATACCAAAGAAAAACCATTTTAAATTCTACAAACTATAATGAATTTCTATAAACAGAATATTTGTTTTGATACTCATGATTCATCAAGCTCTAATTTGCTTGTAACTTGAAATCAAAAAGTGATGTAAAAATAAATTTTACTAATTTATAAGGTTTCAATCAAATAATCAGTATTCTTATGTACCTAACTTAAGATTTAAAATTTTCTTACACAGCCTTCATTGAGATGAAATTCAATTTAAGATGAAAAAATTTCATTAACTAAGAAATACAATTTTTAACAAAATTTTTCGGCTAACAACGATTATTTTATTTTCTTCCTTTCCTATTGGTTTTTATTACATTTCATTAAAAAAGTGAAAACAGTTCGTAATAAATCAAGAAAATGTAGAAAATGCGCAACACTTTCTCGGATAATTCACGGTTTCCATAGGCGGGTTGTCACTGCTCCACGCAGTCTGCTTTTGTTAAGCAGACGATAAAATAAACGACTCGAAAGGCTGAGTCTACAAGAAAAAAATAATACTCAATACTCCACCCAATGATCTGGCTAAGCGTGAATGTAGAGAACTACGTAAGAAATTTGAATTTCATGATTGCATTCGACCCCAATGTCTAAATATTTCAATTTTAATGACAGAAAGTAGAATATGTCTTAGATTTGTAAGACAAAAATTAACATTTGATCGTCAATATTAATAAAATAATATAGTGAGAGCATTATAACATAAGTAAAATTCAAATTTTTGGTTAAACATTTTTTGTTTTAAAATGAAAAAATGACAAATTCGACATTCAAAAGTTAAATGTAATTTTTGAACAAACAAAATTTGTATGAAACTTATATCATAATAATAAATAACTAATATTCTTTATAAAAGAGGTGTCTACTAACTAGCTCAGATAAATTAGCGTGATCCAAATGATTGAGGCACACTATTGGTACTTCTAATTAGTTGCGGTTTTTCGTAAATAAATTTATTTAGTTGTTTGCATTGTTAAAAAATTTGAATTTAAATACCTTCTGATTGCTAAAACGGCCGTACACACACTTGACCGGAAAAAGGCTGGTGATTTTTTCTGAAAAGTTATTAAAGCCAAAACGTACCAAATCGCCTAATTATGTCGATCGACACTTTACTGATCCAAATTCATAATCCTGCACTCACAAGGATCTCTCTTTATTTCTTTGTTCTCAAGTACTGAACATCATGAATAAAGGCATACGTGTTTAAAAACCTCAATTATTCTTCTCAAGAATGAATAGAATATTTTATAGAAGTCCTATTTAGTACGCAGGGACTATTTATTTTATAAACAACTAAACCCTCGACGAGGCTCACTGCACGAATGTGTCTACATCAATTTTGTGTCTTTGCCATAACATATCTATAGACTGTTTCTCTACCCCCCCTAACCGGTATAAAAGGCATCCGTATTCCGTCCGTCAGTCGACACCGCAATGGCGTGACGCATAAACAATCCAACATCCTTTCCTTTTCTTCTTTAAAACCCCATAATGACTGATGCTTACGTACATGACGTAAACACAAATACTTGCACAAATACTTGCATTCAAGAATTGTGCTTAGATAATGCAAAACTTTTAGTCTTTTCCTCGGGAAATTCTATAAATAATCAAAAAGTATAATAATGGTGTGAAGTTTTTTTACATGTTTAGAAATTTAGTATAATTGTGAATGTTTTCATGGGAGATACCAAAAATATGCTTTGTAAATTGTTATAAAATTACAATCATAAAAATGAGTGAAGTTCAAAAGCAAATCACACGGAATTTGCAGCGTACCTTAGAAGATGCTCATATTAGTGGAGAACTCAAACTTGGTAGTCGAAAACTTAAAGAGTTTCCAAAAAATAACTGCTCTTCAACTAAATTAAATTTGCAAGATTTAGTTTTTGCAGGTAAAAAATAATGAATGTCTTGATTACAATCAATAGTAAATATTGATAAATTCTTTTGGTTATATCCAAAAATTTAATTTTTACGCTGCTTTAGTTGAACAAATTTTACTTATATGAAAAAGATTTTAGTTATATGCCAATTATATCCACCCCATTAGCTTGTTAGTTATGCCTTTTCATTGATTTTACATTGCTTGCTAGATTCTTTTTATAATCATACATTTTTTTGCTAAATAAACCCTAAATGTCAAAGTAGCATAATTTTTGAATTCAACAATATACCTAAGTATCTTGTAGATCATTATTAATCAATATAGAAATTTTTTTTGAAATGATTTATTTAATTAATAATTATTATAAATGTCTTATTAATTTATTATTTTGAAACTTAATAGAAGTGTAGATTAACAATGTTTAGTAACGATAAAATTTTTCTTGTGCAATAGTGATCTTTAGCAAGACAAATTTTGCTTGAAAAAAATCACTTGGATATTACTTTACTATGATAAGTGTTTATTGAAGTATTTGACACTTGTGAACTATCAAACAAGTATTTCTGTGTTTGATTTTATCTTTGTTGATTTTACTATACTGCCCACTAAAATTTTGAATGTAATTATAAAATTAGTGAAATTCGAATTCAAATAAACTAATCCTAAATATTATGAATATGCTGAAAATGAACAAAAATATATCCCAATTGGTCATAAATGTGTAGTCCTCAAAAAATTGATAGTTGCAAAAAATATTTCATTATTTTTTAGTTCATAGTAAACCCATGATCTATTTACACATTTCTATGATAAGATTATATTGTTATTTTATAGATGGAGACATTTTTATTATTTAACAACTTTTGGGATTAAAATAAATTCAATTATGGATCATGTTGAAATAATGAATTAAATTTTAATTATACTTTTATCACAAGATAACAATCTTTGTTTCGTTTACCTATCAGATGCAGGTGAATCATTAAATTACAAGAAATAAATTTTTTAAATTAAAGCTGTTTTCCTGAAATTTGTAAAAATATTTATAATACATTTTGTTAAATGGAAGTTGACGGTGGTGAATCCTGAAGTTGAATTCTATCAAACGTGTACTCCTAGTTTTCTTACATTAAGATTAACTTGATATCCATGAAAAGGGCTGATTGTTGTGTGAAAGTGGACTTCCTTGTCCTAGGAGCGCTCAAATCATTTTCGGAAAGCTGCTTTTCTACGGGCGTCTCTTTGTAGCGAGTAATTAGTCTCGATCCTCTTGGCCTCTGGAAGAGTGCGGATACGATAACTGGCGTGATAAGGGCTATGAGTAGCTCAGGCTGCCAAAATAATTTGTCAAAGTGATGATAAGTTAATCTCGAGTTGTTCAGATCAGTGAGCGAGTGTTCTTCCTTTCCATAACGTAGCCGTATTGTACGCAAGAGTTGTGGTGATGGCGGTAGATTTCCTTGCAAGTTAAGCGAAACGAGTCGAGCTGAACTCGGTAGTGGCTGCGGATGTTAATTCCCAGGAGTCACAAACTGCGGTGATTGTGAACCTGGGAGGCTAGTGTCGGTTACATGGGTTGTTCAATGTTCCAGGATTTCTGCAGGAATTTCTCAGGATCCTACAGAAAATTTTTCGAGGTTCGTTACTATTCTCCAGTCTGGAATCGTGTACAGATTTAGTTTCTCATTGCGATTACTGAGGAAGATGGCTCTATGACGGAATGACAACGACCAATGTCATCTTCCTGGGTCGTTCGGCCTGTTGTAGTTCAAGCGGTCTTAATACTTGTCCTCTTTACTGGTGGTACCTGATGTTTCTCTACGTTAGCATCGGATATAAACTATCGAAAGTTCCAAGCGCTCCCGCGGGTGTAATAGTTCAAAGAAGAATGAATAAAACGCGAAACCAGCTCAGTTTTTATTAATTTTGGTGGTATAACAAACCAGTGCCCTCTGGGGTTGAGGAAAGGGAAAAGCTTAGGCGTCTCCAAGCAGAAGGCTTGATGATAAAGAGAAGGACAGTGATTCGCAAACTCGTATTGAAATTTGGAAGCATCAAAGTCAGATTTCACTGTTTTTCGGGATCGACTTGTAGTCCTGAAGAGGACAATGATGTTCAAGCTCGTGTGGGAGATTTGCAATCGGTAACGTCCACTTTGGACTTTACTGATTTTTGTATTTGATTGTAGTCCTGAAGAGGACAGTAATTTACAAACTTGCGTAGGAGATTTGCAAATTATTATAGTGCGCTTCAGATTTTTGTCCGTTGAAAGCTGTAGTCGGAAAAAGAGTAGTTAAAATAGGATGATTTATTGAAGAAATCGTTGTGGAAGTCCTTTGTCCGCTGGACTTTTCGCTGCTGTCTCAGTTGCGATGATATCTTGGGAGAACCAAAAACGCCACCGCTGAGTCTCTCCCGAAAGCTCGACCGTATATAATCAAGTCAATACCTTAAATTCTGGTTAATTCTTTATTCGTGGTGAGCTGAAACTAACTAGGACTACTCTTAAGGCCTATGGGCATTCGATTAAATCGGAGTTGTGGGGAAATTATATCGAGAAAGCCGTTGTCAATCAGGATTACTGTGATGTTAAACATAAATAATCGGTCTGTATTGATCGCGTTTTTTCACGAGACACTTTCCATAAAAGATTCTTGAGCCATCGTTTGTCCTTAGTACACACGTTATCATTCGACCACACTGAGTATTTATTCATCATGATCGAATGATAGTTAGGGTGGCTCTTTGCGTACAAAAAAATAATCCACGCTAAATATTCTGGGTTGTTCAATAGAAAAATTATCTGTTATCAAATTAATAAAGCACGATATATTGACATGGTTGCTTTGTCAATAGTTTTTACGATACCGTCGCTTATACCGTTGAGGCTAAAGATTCTCAATCTATTTTTTTTTCTCTTTATCACTCCTTGTTGCGAATGCCTGCAGGAGGCTATAGCCCGTGCGAAGGAAAGATTTTTACTACCCGCCTCCCTACTGTTTCGCATTTGCCCAGACCCGAGAACTTGTGGGGCAAGGGAAACCTGAGGGTGTAAATAGTGCGTATGCACTGAGGGTACACCCTCCTGGAAAACCTCGCCCCAAGACAGCTGGAGCATATTGGGTTCTCATCCGGCCGGAAGAAAATCGGAAGAATCCTACCTTCTTCACTAGGATTCGAACCCACGGTAGCTTGATCTGCATTGTCTCGATGCCAAGCACACTACGCACCGAGCCCACGACCGCTATTTATTCATATTCCGTCGCGTAGTTGATCGATTTTTATCAAATTCAAATCAGAACCAGTTTCAATTAAAAATGCAGTGTTATCCAGTTTTAGTTGTAGGAATCGTGCTGAGTTGACTGGTGGGTTGGTTGTTCATTTTGATGTGATCGTGACATTGGCCTTCTGTGCGTTTGTCTCGCTAGCAGAAATTGCAATACAGTCGGTTGTGTTAAATCCAACATTAGACCTAAAAAAAAAGAAATTATTATAATCTTGAAAATATTAGTTTCTAAATGAAAATTCACATGTCTCACTATAATTTTCATGAATTTTTGATAGATTCCCTCTTAAGAGGTTGAATACAAATATTAAAAAAAAATATACCTAAATACACCAACTTTTATAGGCATTTATGAAGAATACGATTTATTTATTATATTAGCAATGAAATTGTCATCAGAAGTTAACTTAATTCTTGCTTTAATAATAAAAAAACAAATAATTTTATGGTATTAATTTTAATTTAATTGTTTTTCAGACTTGTCGAAAAATCGCCTAATAGAACTTCCAGAAGAAATCACTGAATTTGTTTTTCTCGAAAAATTATATTTAAATCAAAATGCTATTAAGTGTATTCCTGAAACAGTTTTATCTCTTCAGTCATTAAGTTACCTGGACATAAGGTAATTATTTTAGAAATCATATACTTGACCACTTTTCAAATATGCGATGTAATTGCACGTTTTTTGTCTCAATTTTAAACCAAAATGCTTCTCTACCATAATCACTGCACAAATTTTCTTGTTATAATATATAATGACCGGAAATGTAGAGCATTTTATAAGAGCCTTTAATTTATTACACTTTTCGCCTTTTATTACATAAAAATTTGCGCTCAGCATACTGCAACCAGAGTTGCCGCTAGTTTATTACATGGCGGAGACTAAAGTTGAGTGATCTATAATTGAAGAGGATAAATTTGTGTTTGTACCAATAAATACAAAAATATGTTTAAATTATATGTTAATTTTAAAAATTTTAGTTTGTGATGTGAAATTACGCGTTTGCAAGTTTTAAAATCATGTAAAAAACCGAAAAAATTAAATATTTGATTTTTTTCTTTTAAATAACTGAAAATAACTGAAAATAACTGAAAATAACTAGAAAAAATGTGGATTTAAAGATATCCTTGTGGAAATTCAGCCATTCATATTAATACGATACACATATACTCACACGCACTTTCATGGACCATCGAACTCGCAGTTTAGATTCCATAATGAGTTGTTAACTATCGACGCTGTGCAGAAGGTTCTGAGAACAAACAAATTGACCATCACTGTTGAAAAATATTAACTGGCGCCAAGAAGTGCTATGCTATTATTACCTTATTCGTAAAGAACGCCTTCAATTCGGTGCGGTGAAACAACAAATTTACTATCTTGTGCAAAATGAGGGTTCCAACATACCTGCTGTGGATTATTTTCGGCTATTTTCACGGCGGAAGTTAGGATTCTCCACGGTTGGAGCATAGACTTACGATGTCAGAGTTTGTGTACCTGAAAGATTTATACTTAGCTACATCCTTTGAGACGTCATGTGCAACAAAATCCTGAGGGCAAGGCTATTGGACTCCATATAATTTGTTGGCTTCGGATTGACATCGCATTCAGAAAGCAAATACACTGGTGTGGTCGACAAGTACTTGTAAGACATTCGATATAACGCAAACGAGACCAACGGTCTTGCATGAGCTACCTTTGATCACACCAGTTTTAAAGACTTCTAAATATAAACCTGAAGTTCTTCTGATATAAAGAAAGGATTTAAGGAAGACCATGATCCTTAAAGTCAGTGCCTGTAACATTACGTCAATTTCCCACATCCAGTACATTGGCATAGACAATAGAGCCAAACAACGGTTCAACGACTGTTTTAAAATGTTTAACAACAAGGTTGCCGGTGACTTGCTTGGTTTCATGTCCAATATTAAAGTTTGACTTTACGTTAACTTTGTCGACTCAATCCTCTTTTACAATGACATTATAGCCTGATGCATCTTGAAGGGTTACGTTGCTCTTATTTTAAATCTTATTAAGGCAGCCATGGGTATTTTTCAGGCATCATCAATTCTCTAGCATGCCTATCTGCAATCTGCAGCTTTCATAGCATCTTTCACAAAGTAATTTGTCTTCTTGTTTGTACTTCACTTGGTTTGGTTTTACCATCGTCTTTACAGAATCCTCTAAAGCGAAGAACACATTAAGACGCTGAAAGAAGATAGGTCCAACGGGCCCCTTCAACGTGGGACCAGCGAACTCATTCCAAACATCACCTTGTGAGTTTAGAGAAAATATAAAGAGGTGAACTGCCATTTTCAAACCAAAAATGACACGAGTGACTCGTGTCCGGTTTTTTCTTCTGCAATAAAAGGTTCTAACCATGTCATCTTTTACTATTCTTGATTCACGGTGGAAATAGAGAAGGTATGTCGATGGAGGCCCTAGCAGCCTGAAACGTTAGTTCAACTTCTACTTGCTGCTGAACCCAATAAACAAACAGTGTATTCCTCCTGTTAGTCAGTCATGATAAGACTGAAGAATAAAAGAGGGCCAGAAAAAGTTAACAGGGCAATGTGCTTAGAAAACAATGCGGAGAGTATATATAATCATAGAAAAGCATCTAGCTCCAGCTTATCTCCACAAATTAATACTTTACAATAATTTTGCGGAGAAAAAACAAAGGCAGAAGAAGGGGATACATTTTATTTGCAGAGTCAGTAGAGAGGCACATGTTTCACCCACGTAAAAACAATACACTACTCGATTCTCACGTTGAATCCTTAAATGGACTTCTTTCCCCATTTGAAAAAAATAAAACTAAACAATAAATAAAGTATAAAAAAAACAACATTTATTGTAAACAGTAATCGCATACAAACAGAAATTTATCGGGCATTGCTACTGCTTTTACATCTAAGCGGTCCTCTTGAGAAATAATGTTTTTCTTTAAAACTGTAGTTAGTGAATTATAACTGCCATACATTAACGGAGACAAAGTTGCTGCAAAATGCAAAATGAAAAATTAAATTCATACGTTAACTGAAAACTTCGAGATAAAAAAAAATGAAAAATTCGAATATACATTAAAAAAACTTTATATTTTGTCTGTCATGATTGATTTTGATACAAATTTGACTTATAAATTTTATTTTTTACAAATATTATTAAAATTTTTTTTCAGTCGGAATCAATTGCTAACTTTGCCAAAAGAAATATGTCACCTTCCTTTGCAAACTCTGATAGTATCTTACAACAGGCTATCATCACTACCTGAAGATTTGAATTTGATTACAACCTTAGCAGAACTTGATGCTGGCCATAATGAATTGCGTAATTTACCGTATCGCATAGGAGATATCTCTACCCTTAAATATTTGGATTTGCGTAAAAATTATTTAGTTAATTTACCAATAGGTAAGAATTTTATTATCACTTAGTTAATTTTCTTTAAAAGAATAAAACTTCAAGATAAAAAGTTTGTTTGTAACCTCAATTACAGAATTAATGTCTCTCAAACTCTGGAAGTTAGACATAAGTGGGAATCGTATATCTGTTTTACCAAATGAACTAAGAAAAATGACGTCTTTAGTTAGCTTCAAAGTGCACGATAATCCATTAACTTCTCCTCCTGCAGCGGTGAGTATAATTTTTTTTAGAATTCATTATAAACTTGAAAAAATAGATTTTATTTAACTATTCTTATTTCTGTATTAACAATATATTGTATCTAAAATTTATTAGACTAAGACTAAATCTATAATGGATAATATTATTGTTGCAGTTATGTGTACGTGGCCAAATACATATATTTAAGTACTTGGAACGTCAAGCTGAAAAGTATGAACGCCTCAAAAGCGTCAAGGGTCGCAATAATGATTTTACAGAGACTCGACAC
Source organism: Trichogramma pretiosum (assembly GCF_000599845.2). Lineage (NCBI taxonomy): Eukaryota > Metazoa > Arthropoda > Insecta > Hymenoptera > Trichogrammatidae > Trichogramma > Trichogramma pretiosum. The sequence goes on from NW_019641630.1 coordinate 916,493, forward strand.
CAAAATGATTCTCAGTCTTTGCTTCATTGGCCACACATTGATTGTGAAAATGTTGGAAAAACTTATCCAGAAGAGGATAATAGTACGGTCAGTGTTTATATTACGATACATGAAGTTGATATGTCATTAAAATTTTTATCGAACTTATTAAGTACTCAAAGATATTTTAAATCTTTATATAATATTTTCACTAAATATAGCTGTTGGAAATTTGAAAATTTTTTTTTCAAACTTACATAATTATAAACTTCAAGACTTTGCGACACCGTCCCAACTCTACACTAGTATAAATTAATAGTTGAATTGTACAAAATTTATGTAGTATTTGATTTCAATTCCATGTCTTTTTTTCAAATCATTTGAGGTTTTTAATTAAAGTTTGTAACAAAGAGAATGAATAGCAAATTATCTCTACCATCAATTATCGAGTAACTATTATTTTTAGATGCGCTTCGTACAAAATATTCCACATAAAAAACAACTGGAACGCAGCAGATCGGAAAATGGGGAAAAATTTGAAAACCCTCATTGTAGTAGTGATCATACATCATTTCATGTACAAAGGTGAGTAGAATTATTCATATTTGTTTAAAATTTAAAGCAATAGTTGATGGTTAATCTAATGTAGTCACTTCAATGTGCTTTTGAATTAGATACCATAAACTTACAATTAAATAATTCTTCTCTACGTCAGGCCTCTGTGTCTAAAAATAGTCCATTAAACATTAAACAAAATCGATTTTTTGTTCAAATTTGATATGTAACTATTAACCATATCCACTCATGATCTCGATATATAAGTATGTTAAATATCTTATTTATTTGTATATTAGTAATTAACTGTTCAAGTTTCAGTTATCCGAATCAAAATGTACTTGCGGATTCTTGTGATGGAGTCAAAGGTGTGGGATCGAAGTCTCCATTTCATGCAGCCAATTCACTATCGTCGATAGATACAAATGATAAAAAAGGGTCAACTCACATCCAAACTTATCGGTATGATCTCTCATTTCCTTTACCGATGATACTGTACCTAATGTACTTTATAGCACTGCGTGGTATAAGTTCACATTTATGGCACGCTTTTCTGTGTCATTAGTCGCACATTATGGCACTGCTGCGCTTGCATCACATTCGCATACGCCGTGCGCTAACCTCACTTCGCGGTACCAGAAAGTGCGACTTATGACTCGGAAAAGGGGGCATATATGTAAACTTAGCACAGTACTATTAAATGTAGTACGATATTCGTGCCATGGAGACACTTGTATCGTAAAGTACAAATAAAATGTACTATAAAAAATGCATACAACTTTAATGATGTAAATAAATTTTCTAGAGAATACAAAGAGGCTTTAAGACTTCAAAGAGTGAGTGAAGCTTCTAATATATACAGATCAAGAGATTTATCATCAGTATCATCGCAATTGCATCCATGTGATAATATTGATGGAGAAAATGATTTCACGAAGAAGATATATAAGAAACCTAAATCACCATCTCCATCCTGTCATACTTTTTCTGAAAATGATTCATCCGAAAGTCATGACAGACTAGATGGTAAGTACTATTTGTTCACTCCAACTGTAAAATAAAAGTATAGAATCGGTAAACTTTTGATTGTGAATAATTTATCTACCTTTAATATTGTTCCTTACAAAATATTTTTTAAATATTTTGCTGGGTTATCACACAGCCACATAAAAAAATGTTCTAGTCCAGAGATCAAACTCAGTGGACTTAACGTTTTTGGGGTCGCTGAGTCCGAATCCGATATCGGGTTTTCTAGGTTAACTCATTTTCAAGGTCATTTAAAGGTCGAACTTATAGGAATTCGATATAAAATTCCGAAAATAAATTACGTTTATCTTTTGAGGGTTGGTACTTAATTTTTTACACATTTTTTTTTATAACATATTTTTTTTTCTTCTAACGATCGGCGTAATGGTTGTCGCTTAAGTTTTTGTTCTCTATTTGACTCTCTGCAACATCCAGCAGTTATCAGTCATCATCGCAACATCTCATCTACCTTTATACCACTGCTTCATATTGTTTATCTCTTGATGGAATCTTTCTCCATGCTCGTTGCTTAAATCTCTATAGTTTTCCGGGAACTCTTCTGAGTAGTTATGCAAGAAAGACATACAACGTCCCATTTAACCGAAATTTTATATCATTGTTCATGATAAAATTTTGTAATCCTCGCTTCTGTGATTACCTAAAAAGTTTTCCACAACATTGTTGAAGTTAATCCATCCAGTTTCTGAATCGCAGGCATCTTAGATAGAAAATTGTTATCTTTCAGCACTTTTCTTACTTCTGGTCCATCGAATACTACTTCTTTCAATTTGGCATCAGATTAATGTAACGACCTTAAAATGATTTCGAAAAAAAAATATTTTTCGGTTACTCTATTATGAAAAAATCTGCGAAGAAATATGTTCGTACCATATAGTATAAAATAAACTTTCGCTTATAGTTGTCAGATGGGGTAAAAAGGCAGCTCCACTCCAGAATATAAGCTCGTTAAATTTCTCAGTCTGAAAAATCAATCAACCACCCCAAAAGCATAAAGTCCACTAGGTCCGGTCTCATAACGCAAACATATTTTGGCTATGTTATTGTTAATCAGCATAATTGGCTCTTCTATTCATAGTTTGGATAAAACATTGCGATTTAATATTTTTTGATCAATCTATGCTTTTTAATTTTTACATTATAATCATTACCCTATACTAGTATTCAATTAAATATCGCTAAGCTCTAAAGAAACCTAACTGATATCTGTGTTTTCATTTATTTTCAATTTTTAAATATATTCATTTTATACTGATGAAATATGCAATAATTTTAACTTTATTTTATAGAAACATCGAAAAAATTGAATGTAGATAACTTGAAAAAATCATCTTTTACAATAAAGAGGGAACATGAACGAGCTAAAGAGGAAGCTGAATTAATTGAAAAATTACGACACGTAAGTAAATTTTTTACTTGGGTATTAAGCTATGTAGTACTACAAATATATACTCATAAAAACTTCTATTACATAATTCTTTTTATGTAATCATTAAAGTATAATATTTTAAATTAGCTTGAAATGTCATTTTTTAATTAAAATGTATTTTAGGACATAGAAAGTAGATTAAAAATCAATCTCTCAGAAGATCTTGCCTCAGCTCTAATGGATGGTGTTATTCTTTGTCATCTTGCCAATTTTATAAAGCCGAGGTCAATCGCAAGTATACATGTACCATCTGCAGCCGTTGTAAGTATATGATAATATTTTTTTAAACAATAAACATTTCTAAATAAATTGTATCATTAATTAAAATATCTGCTATTAAGTGGCAAATTACTCGTAATATTATTCATGAAGAGATTATTATCTGACGTGAGAAAATCATAATTAAAATGAATATGAAGTCAAATGCATGTTATCTATACTTCAGTAATATACTAACTAGTGGTCTCCTTTTCTGTCACATGTTCTTAACATTGATTAGTGATAAATTTGTTACAAACTTTTTTATCGTTTTATTTGCTGAATGAATAGAGTGGTACTACGATGACAAGACCCAGCTTTAGACATTTTCTGACCAACATTTAGATCAATGTTTTGGGGGTAGAAAAATGTCAGGTCAGTGATATGTTTTCAAATAAATGCCCTTCAAGATCTGAGGATTCGACCCTGTACTTAATCTAGTCTGGGTGCCACAATTTTTCTGCATCTCTATTTTGTCAGAAGTACCACTCTTAATGTACAATAGGCTCAATCTAATTTTGTCCAGAGGAATGTGGAATTTTACATGCTTATACACGTTCCATTCAAACAATTGGACAGAATTATATTGGGTCTTGCGTATATATCGTCACCCTAGCGCAAAAACCGCACTTATAAATTCGAGAGGCAAAACGTACTTTAGGCATACGTTGAAAGGATAGAACCAAGACAAGTTTTTACCTCTCGAATTTGTCAGTGCAGGCTTTGCGCTGGAACGACGATATCAGATTAAGCATATTATTTCTGGAACAAGTCTGCTTTATCGTACTTGCTCAGCTTCATTTTTTTTGCCCTTTCTGAACATTTCTCGATGCAGACCAATACGCATTCACCGAGCTGATTTACGCAATATTAGGTACCATCGCTAGTAAGAGCGAATTAAATGGTGATGAGTTGTGTACCACAAAAGTGAGGACCTCGTTCTTCTAAGCATGCACGAGAAATTATCTGTATTATTATTGTACTAATAAGTTGATTTAATTTTCTACAAGTAATATCAGAGCCTGTTTCCTTCGCGTACGGTATGCCTAAACATTACGAAAATGTATCTTATGGACAGCCTACTTAGATTGTATGAATGACCATAGTTATTTTATCACCTCTTTCCTCCAACTTTATTCTAAGCTTTCTCTCAAGCTTTTTACGTTCATTTTAATTCTTAACTTAACAGGTAGCGAATGTTAGTGTTATGTAATTGTTTAAAATTAGTTGTTTAAAATTAGTGTTCAATTTTTTTCCTGAGTAATTACACAATTATGCGATAGCATTTGAAATATCAATACTCACGTCAGAGATGACCCTGCAACAATTTTTTACCTCGATCACTACATAATGGGCGTTTTTTAAATGAAATTAAAATTCAGTGATTTTTGGTACAATGGGTTCAATATGCTCAAATCCCAAAAACTGATACTTTTAATAATTTTAATTATTCTGAATTATTTTTCATATCACATTAAAATAATTTTTAGAGAAATTACAATGAATAAATTTATAATGGATATTTTTTAATTAGCCCAAACTGTCCATGGCAAGGTGTAGAAGAAACGTCGATAACTTTTTGGATGCCTGCAGAAAAAATGGGGTAAATGAGGTAAGCAAAAAATGTATTACATTATACAAAATTGATAAAATAAATAAATTACATATCAGATCATCAAATCAAATTTATCCTTAGACCCACAACTAATCACTGTGCAATATTTAAAAATATTACGTGACTGAATTATTATTTCGACGAAAACCGACTAAACTGCGTATGAAGTACTCCTTTTAGATATTTTAATTTGAAAATCCAACTTGTATATTCCTCTATTGCAACTTAGAGGTTTACCAGTTTGTAAGTTTTAATTTCTTTTGAGGGTGTAAGGACATTTGATTAGAAATGAATCTATTGTGACTAAGAAAGTACAAATTTATTTATTTTATTAATATAGTTTTTAATTCAGCATGTTTTGATAAAAATTTATTCAAGCCCACGGTTATTAATATTAATGATACACCCGTGTTGAAACTTCCATTGAGTATATTACAAATATTATTAATACAAAAAAGGAGATACATGAACTTTGTATCAGTTAGCTTGAGTTAGCAACAATCTTCCAGGAGAAGTCGTCCCATTCATAAACTTCGCCTCGCGTCCAACAAATGAATTTTTTCTCTGATCCCATGTTTTCGAAAATCATTAAATTGTGTGAATATTATTTTGCCAAAGAAAAAGTTTGTTGAAAAGTTTATACTGGTCTTCCAAATAACGTATTTCAACATTGGCATTTACGAAAGATACGATCGAATATCTTATTTATTAACTCTACCTGAAATACAATCTTGTTCCCGCTGAATGAAATCTAAATATTATTTTAGGCTGGAGGTCTAATCAAAAATTGTATTTACAACCTTGCATCAAAAAAATCTCGAAGCAAAATAAATTTTTATTCTTTTACTCCTCATTTACACAATGAATAATTACACGTGTATTTTCCATTCCTAATCGAATTTTACCATTTTGTGCCATATTACTTAACCGGATTATGTCACTATCGACGTTTCCCACGAAGAGTTACACATTTCCATTTAAATTAACACATAAACGTATTACTCTTCGTGGGGAGCGTCGATGTATATGTGTGTTCTAAAATTCAAATGTAAAAAAAGTATATTGTTTTTAAATTGATTTGCCACGCTCAATAAATTCCATTGCTAAAAGCTACAAGTATGAGAGCGGAGACTATTCATCTATAAGTTACGTGAGAACTTATGATACTAATTAACAAATAAAACACCGTATGAAAAAAGAAGAAATTTTTAGAATTGTTTTTATAAAAATTATGGATCTTATCACAGAAACTCAATTTATCTCGCGTATTATTCAAATTTATTCCATTCCCCTCATATCTAAATAATCATTGTGGTGCCGTACATTCGGTGATTTAAATGCAATTAAATGAAATGTAGTGTTTATTACCAATAAAGATGTCGCGTTCATTCATCCCGTTTCGAGGTATGTTAATCTCTGATTGTGCGACGCCATATTCGTTGCATATACATGAGCCAAATCAAAGTTAGCATGATATACTGAAAGAAATTGAAATGATAATGCTTAAAATCTTAGTCAAATTAAATTTAAGAGTGTCTGTTTGGCGACCTGAGCGTATTTCACGAAACGCTTTTTCACGTACATTACAGCTGCCAAACAGACACGCGAAGTGAGGTTAGTGTACGGGTGCAGCAAGTGCGATGAGAACGACGCTGAGCTAAAAAATGCAACGCATTCCTCAGAAAACTGTGCCATAAATATAAACATATGCCACGCAGTACAATAAAAAAATTCTATATACCCTGCGTGAATATGATTTGTAGCACTATGGAGTATAAGTTCAATAATACTAATAATAATAAATTCACAGACACCTGGTTTAACTTAATATCGGCCCAACAGATAATAACAAAAAAAATTTGCAACGGTGGTATGCACTCCAACGACAAAAAAGTTCAAATTTACTGTTAATGTAAAACCGGGGCCACCGCGTTTAAATAAAACAAGTTCTTAGCGCTGTTCATCGCCAACCACATGTTCTTCCGTTGCAATTAAAAAATGATATTCAATTATATTAAGAGCGTTCTTACGCGAAATAATTAATCTTTAGTTTTTCCAGTAGTAAAACGAAAATTTACAGTCAGTATTGAATGGCCCTAAACCATTCGTTAAAACGTAAGTTTCACAGACTTTTACATGTTTATAGTAAAAGTATTGTGAATTAAATTGCAAGCTACAACCTCCTAAGACCCTGTAAATGAAGATTTTAGCTTTGTACTAGCCTTTACTTGTTGACTTAATACTGAACTACTCAAAATATTAGAAAGATGTTCACCCGTACATACCGGTACTAAAACTGTTTAAACATCAGGAATTTTTAAACTTATTTTTACTTTTCGCTGCTTGTGAAAAGCTATTTGTACATGTTAAAGTTTAAATTATGTTAACGTTTAAAAATTCCAATTGTATTAGAATATTTTTTGTTAACGGCATTGATATTTCTAATTTTGGACAATACAAACCATAGAGCTGAGAGAGAAAAAGTGGAATTGGACTTCGAGTCTCTGAGTGATCTGGGAGCCATTACTTGCGACAGTCAAACCTAATGATACAGACTTAGCGCTTAGCTTCTCCCGCTCGTGTATGCGTTCCTTGGTAAAAATTGTGGCAATTCGTAAAAAACTCTTTCACTGATTCAAAATTAGTCGCACTCATAAAGCTATCTTCAATTAAAACATTAGAATCTACAATTAGAATCTTAGACAACTTTTTCTTAGTAGAGAACGTTTTTATACATTTTTGACATTTTGTCTAATATGGTAATTGCTTACATAAATTTATTACATGTTGGTCACTATTTCAGGATTACTGTGTCTCTTTAGTTTTTCCATTAATTTTTAAATTATATCTTAAACAATTTAAAAATTTCAGAGAAAGAATGTGGTCACTATAACCTCCAAGAATACAACTTTATTTAATTTTTTCTATGATTGTCGGACTGAATAGTCTCGATTTTTTTCAGGAGTTAATGATGGATACTGACGCTATTATGGACATTGGTTACATGAATAATTCTGGTCTTGAAGCTTTAGCACTTCTAATCTCAAATCTTGTTATAACCTCAGATGTACCAATCAATCAGGAAAGAATATGTGCAACTATTCAAGAATCATTTTTGTCTACAGTTTTATTATTAGGTTTTATAATTTCACTTATTTTATTATACTTTTTTCCTGTACCTGCATAGCTTTTATATATAATTACCTTCAACTGCAATGATTAGTTACTTAGACAAAATAATAATGTTTATAGATGTAATATTTTATTTTTTTGATAAGTGAAAGCGTTTTTGAATTTCTATGAAAGTTGAAATAGAAATTAAGAAAATGTTCTCTAGTTGTACACAGAAAATGGACCACATACAAGTAATATTCACATAAAAAATGTAATAAAATTGTTCACTATTTTCATATTTTCATTTAAAATCAAAAAAAGCTTTTTTAAAAACAAAATTGTTAAGCCATAAAAATACTTATGAATGTTAATTGAATGTGCTCTCGCGTATAATTTAAGCGTTGCGTGGCTCACGGTGTATAATGATCACTCTCAGATCAGCTCAGATCGGCTCACTTTACTTAAGTGGAAAATATTACATTTTCTTCACTTGGCTAATAAAGATTTGTTTTTTATCAATCGATTACCTGATTTATGCTCACTCCACTTCCTACTACAGAAATAACTAGAAAATCATCCAATAATAAAAGGTACCAATTCAAATTAGTGATTTCAAAAACTTCATAAAGGTAAGGATTGACTTTCCTTAGATGTTCGATGTGGCTTTGTATTTAACTGGATAAAATATCTTTTAATTATTAGCCAAAAATAATTGTATTTATTTTTGCCGTTAAACAAGTATTAATCGAAAACAGTAAAAAAATAGTATATTATGATACCTGTGACTTAAGCAGGCCATTATTGCACGTCAAGGTTAGCACCCGAGCGTAGCGAGGGTGCTAGTGCTGTTTTAAGAATGAGCTAATTGAGTCATAAGTATCGTATACTTTTTTATAGCACTGTGCTGAATTTACGTTTAAGCCCCCTTTGGTGAGATATAAAGTGCTCATAATAGCATCGCGGTGCATAGTGAGCAGCTTGAGTCACGGCAAAGCGTGCTTTAAACGTGAACTTTAGCCACGCAGTGCTGTAAAAATTATCACAAAAAATTTATTTCATTTACAACAACATTGAAAGACAACCGCGCAGTATACAGATCTAAACCTAAATACACTTTCACCTGAATAACCTCTGAATCATTAAGTTCAATTTCAACAAATTTAGTTGCGTAACTAATGAAAATAAATTCAAAGAAAATAAGAGTATTTAATGTTTCAAGTTTCAAATGAGCTTACAATTATCATATGCAGAACTACACTGCTTTGTTTTCGTTTTTGCAATTAACTGGATGAAAAATCAAAAAAATTTCAAAATGTTTATTTTAATAAAATGAAGTCGGTTCAAGTTACTGAAAAATGTATTCAAAAACTGATTTGGAATATATTATTCTTTTGAAAATGTGAATCTAATCTTTCCATTTTTATTACTGAATTTCAAAAAATTTTAAAACAAATGATTTTAATTTCATCTGCGATCATGAATTTTTTTTCCAATTTTTCAGAATTCACGAAATCTTTTGAAATGATTATATTAACTTGAAAATGATTAAAATTTTTTTGCTTATCTCGATCATTTATATCATTGCGTCGCATAATTGCAAACTTATGGCACGATTTTCTATGGCATAAGTTGTACTATAGGTCACCGCGTTTTTCGTATCACACTGGTTTTACTCGTGCGCTTACTTCACTTTGCGGCGTCAATAAGTGCAGACCCCTTGTAGAGGTAGTGTCCTACTGTGGAGGACTTCAAAGAGCTAGTGGGCTATCTTCCCAGTTAGAAAAGAAGTCACAAATAGGAACTTAGCACAGTGCTATAAATTTGCATACGATATTTATGCCGTAGAAGACACTTTTGCTCCCGCAACTCTAGTTGTGGGCCGATGACGTGCCATAAATGATGGCTCTTGTATGGCAATAGTACTGGATGATATTAGGGTCATACAATGTCTCCTATAGAATGGATATCATGTCCAATTTGATAGGACTGTTCTGAATTACAGTAAAAGTGCCTGTTAGTAATTTACGGTAAAAGTGCCGTGTATACTTTTGGCAACAAGTATCGTACGTAATTTTATATCAGTGTGCTAAGTTCACATTTATGTTCACTTTAACGAGATATTTCGCCCTCTTTAAACAGCGGAGTGAGGTCAGCGCTCGAGAGTAACGAGTGTGATGGGAACAATTTTTCATTTTAGTATTGCGAAAGTAATGATAAAGTTATTCATATCTTTATGCATCAAAATAAATAATATCTCTACGTGAATTATACTTCAGGTGCTTTTATTATCTCGCAAATATATTTTTTACTGTATTTTTAAAATTTCAAAACAATGAATCCCAAAATTCAACAATAATTTATTTGAATTACGTATGTAAGTATCATAGAGTCAACATTAAACAACAGTCCTTTTTATTGAAATAAGACATACAAGGGTAAGATTTAAAATTTTTTAATAAACCTGCGGACGAGGTCCAAAGATTTTCCTGAAATTTCGGTATGTTATAGTATGTGGAAAAATAGTCCTGAAGCCGGGATTCTAACCTTCAATATCGCTCGTAGCCTTCGGAATCCGTAGAGACTTCTTTTTACCTTTAGTCATGACACTAAAGTCTAGAGCTGAAAAACTACTTTTTTCAACGAAAATAATTTTTTGGGACGATTCGGAGCCTTTTTTTTCATCAAAATACATAACCTTGAATTTTTTCAGATTTTTTTATAGAGGACGCTAACGTCTAGAACTGAAAAACGCTGCTTTTAATGAAAATAGGTCGTAGGAGCCAGAGTTTCGGCTGCAAAAAAATTTGAAAAATACTTTTAAATTTTTTGCCAAATTAAAAAAAATTTTGTTTGCATTTTTTCGGTTAAGTCCTAAAATTTCATTCCAGAACAACGCAAAGATCAAACACAAAATTCTGAAGACTTTTAAAAAACAATGCAACCATGACAAATGTTTTCAGATTTCGTATTAATCTTTTTCATGATCACGAATGAAAAAAAATTAATTTGGTACTGGTTTTGCTTCCTTCCTATACTTTCCCTGAAATTGATAACTTTTACATTTTGCATAAATCTTCATTTTGATCTTATGCAAATTAAAAAAAATATTGATCTGTTAATGAGTCCAAAAACCTCACTTAAAAATCTACGAGAAATGAATATTAGATGCACGTGGTTAATCCTAAACAAAATCCAACGGGTTATTTAAAAAACAGTTTATCATTCTACATCAATTTAACAAAGAATTATTTAACTTTGCGCAGTCGCAACATCACATTTTTAAGAAAATTGTTTTATTTTAAATAATAGAATTTTCATGTTATTTATAAAATAAATCAATCGATTGATGTGGATATTTTAAAGTGAATAACTCAAATAAAAATATAATTAATTTAATTTGTAAAATTATTGTAAGCTGAATTATAATAATATAGTCATTTTATTTTCAAGAACCTTGCTGCAAAATAAAAATAACAATTACAAACGTACTTTTTTCAGAATTTCATGTGTTGTGCAAGTGATGTACTTGAAGGAGGTCGTGGAATCGTACGTCTTGCAGTTACCATTTCAGAAATATTAAAGCTGAATTAATGTCAGAGTTTTTTATATTAAAATCTGACACTAAACTAAACATTTTGAGATTAAAATAAAATAAGAGTACTCAAGTCTTCAATTATGCAAATATTCCATTATTTATGTAATAAAAATGAATTAATAAAATAATTTAATAATTATCACTTTTGCCTTATTTCTACATTTATTGCTTTCTATTTAAAAAAAGCTCTATTACGAATTTAATTTGACACTGTCAATGATCGTTCTACAATAATATTTATAAGTAAAGCAGATAGAATTTTGGGGTTACCCAACATATCTACTTTGGGTATATAAATGGTACACCAGACCCAATCTACTTCAGTGGGTAATCCAATGGAATGTGGAATTTTGTATGCTTATGCTTCCAATTCCTGTTTCACCTGAAAAATTGGACAGAATTATATTGGGTATAGTGTAGTAATCCGCAATAGTATAAGTATCAGAATCGCAAAAATGTTTGAGTATGAGATTCGAAATGATCAAGTATCAACGACGCACGGTAAGAAAGTTTTGGGTGGTAAGAGAGGAATTGCATATGAGAATGTATATTTCAAGAGGTTTTATACCCTTTAATTCCCATTTATACCTAGGCGATATAAAGCCATTTTTGGTACGGCGCGACCAGGAAAAATTTTTGATCATTTCTCATGAGATAAAATCGATGCATAACGAGTGGACTTACTGAGCCTGAGGATCTCAAGCGACAACCTATATGTGGGGATCCGACTGTAGCAGTCTCCCCTCTACGCGCACCTCCCCCCGCTCGCCGTTGGGAGCCCACGTGTACCACATCGGTGTTTGCTGTGACCCCTGATCAGCAAGTCGCATCGACGCAATCTCCTCATATATAATTCAAGTCTTTACTGTATTATAAATTAAGGTGAGTGATCAACTTATTTAATGTTATTCTGAAAAGAAACAATTTATGAAAATTGAAGGGTCCATCGGTCCATTAATTAACATTAAGTAGACAAAAGGATTTTAGTATTCAAGTGACCAAGAAAATCGTTATTACCATTGAATTTTGTGGTGAATATACTGACTACAATATCATTGTCGAAAGAAACGTTGCATGTTATGGGCTCTCTATACAGACGCTCAGTAGATAACAAATACTTAATTATTTTGTACCATTTCGTTTATTCTCTGGGCAAGCATTAAACTTGAAATTTTGTGGAAGTAATTATGAAACTCATAAAAATGTGCCTATGTCGCCAGTTTTCAAGAAATGACCGGTACTTTCAAACAAACTTTATTTTCAATTATCCCCCTTTTCTAACCTAAAATGCAACGTATTCTCAAACAATTAATTTTTAACAATTAATTTTCAATTATCCCCCTTTTCTAACCTAAAATGCAACGTATTCTAAAACAATTAATTTTTAACAATTAATTTTCAATTATCCCCCTTTTCTAACCTTAAATGCAACGTATTCTCAAACAGAATTATTTCATTAAACATTTTATCGAAATCTAACGACATTAGCACATTTTTAGTTTCATATTCACTCTCACGAAATTTAAAGTTTCATGGTTGTCTAGAGAATAAAAAAAATGGGTACAAAATAATGAATTTAATTGAAATTAAATTTATTAATTCAAAAATTACTTTTATCTAAATTTATATTTCATTATTATATTTCTTTTCCCGTAATACGCGTATGCCCCAAATTTTGATTTTAATAATGTTGGCAAAAAGTTAGAAATTTTAATTTTCAAATTATTATGTATTTGTTCGCCAATTTGTAATTACTGTACTTTTTAGGGGTTTTATTAGACAGATTAGTACTTTGACACTGATAAGTTATTCATGGATAATAATTTATTCAATAAAAAATCTTTATCTTTGAATAGGCTAGCTGGTTCTGCTTCAGAACAGGTGGCTCTGTCCTATTCTAAAAATACGATAGCATAATATTTCTTTTATTAGTTTCATTTTAAGGCAAGATCATCTGATTTTTGTGTAACACAAATCCCCTCATTTTTATTTATTTATTTATTTGTTGCATCAACACTATTCTACATAAAACGGTAACCTTGCATATTCTTACAACGTTATAGTTAAAACATTGCTGTAATGAAGAGAAGTTTCAAATTTTTGAAACATGGATTCTAAAAATTTTGCTAATAATTAATTAATATTTGTACGATGGAACGTTCAAATCACATTTGCATTACATTATCTTGCTGAAATATTAATATTTATCTTGATTTTATAACTTATGATCTTGTACAATTGTGTTCCATATTATACTCTCAACCTTATGGTCAAAATGTATATTTTATAATTACATTATGTATCTCACCGAAAACTCTTTGAAAGTTATGGCTTATAATTTTTGCTTGGAATGTACTTTAAAATAAGAACATTGTCCCCTCCTCGAATTTTTTTTAATGTTACAATCAAGTGTCATACTAATTTAACAAGATGTTATCTTGAATTATCATTTAATTCTCCATCAAGTATCACAGCTTATATCAAACTGACTGATAAATGTTTGAATTTGGAATTTATTTATTTCAGTTGTTCCTGCTTAATAAAGCCAGTTATATACTATTACCGAGTCACCATGGCAAACTTAGCGAAAACCCAATTAGACGAATTGTCTTTGAATAATTTTTGCGAATATTTGCGGATTCCATCAATGCACCCAGACATTAATTATGGTTGGTCTAAATTATCCACGTAACTATATTTTTATGCTTGATTTATTAACAACAGCATTTCACCGATCTTTCATTTAAATTATGACCCGATTATAAGCCATTGAGTAAAGAAGAAAATAGTAAAGAAAGATTAATATGCTGAATAAATTAATATATGAGAGCAATGTTTCATAATATTTTTCTTTTAAACGACTTAGTTAAAAATGAACTAAATTTTTTAGTATAAAAATTAGAACATAAATTTATAACGATTTTTTCGATACTAGTTATTAACTAGTTTTTAGCATAAAGAAGAGTTTATTTTAAAGTTCCTTGCAAAAGTTTTACTTAATTCTCTGACTAAAATTATTACTAAATCATTTTATTAATATTTTTGCCTGTAGTACGTTAAATTTTAGTTTCGAAAAAATGATTTTATACATTTTCAACCGAAGAAAACTTAAATGGCATATGCTTCGAAAATATATAAATATAAACGCTAAAAATAAACATGGTCCATCTACCGTAATAATGAATGAAATACATCGCCATAAGAATAATTTTTTTGATTGCATTTGGATACATCTTGACTCATATTATCTTATCGTGAACGAATATTTTACCGTCAAAGATATTAAATCGCTATTGTAAATGATGTATTACTTTTCATCGAACTCAATTTTTTTTTACCAAATGGTTAAATTTATTTCTTAATTTCAAATAAGTTATACCACCAAATGGATTATAAAAGCAAATAAAACTTTTTACTCATACTTAATTATTCTTACATTGTATAAAAAAAGTTTCAATTTTCATAGTGTTGTCTACTACAATTGTTTTCTTAAACAAATATTTTCTAAAGTTGTCCCACACGATTTGAAGATAAGTATTCATCTGATTGTGTTAAAATTTCAACACGATAATTTTCACATGTTACTGCTCCAAATGGAGTATTAGAAAAAGAGTTTGGAATTAAATTGAATGTCGATTTTTTCTTCTGTAGCTCATTCTGAGTAGTAATGTATGCAGATTATCGAATTTCAAAACAAACCTATAAACACTTTCGTTTTTAATTATGCACGCTAACTTAATCAATTACTTTTTTTTTTAAGAAAAAAATTTTACATCACTGCCCTTATAAAAATTTCCAATAGGATCCCGCGAAATTCCTATTGGAATCCTATAGGACTCCTGTAGGAATTTCGCGAGATCCTATAGGAAATTTTTATAAGGGTGAGTCACAAATTTTTTTATGCAGTAGTAGTCCAATAAAGTACGTGTAAAAATTTTTATCAAGTTATTTGTTTTGATTACATTGAAAGTTATTACCTTTGAACATTTATTTTCGACGTGTAATTCCCCTTAAATTAATTCAAGCCATCACCTGTTCCTTTTACATTGAGCAAGTATTCATTATCAATAAATATGGTTGAGTTTCATGCTCAAGAAAAAAAGGCTTCTATACTGCGACCTAGTGGTACCCCGGGTGAAAAAATAACGTGGATTTTTTTTTCTCTCTCTCTTATTAGACTCTCTTATTATCCGCGCAGAATCCACATTGGCGTGAATCGGTACTCCGCGCACCAATACGGCCCGTTAAGGAGGTTAGGGAGTCTCAGAGGGGGACGAATCGGGACGCGAGGGGCTCCTATACTTCCAATGTTAAATTTTCAGCGCTGCCAACTTCGAAATAACACGAAATTGTAGGTTTTTTCAATGAGCTGGCACACAATTATAGCTATTATTAATAATTCAATCATTTTGATGAGTTTTTTTCGATGTTTTAGGCTTAAAACAATACTCTATTTGTCATTAGAGTCGAATGAGCACATATTTTTGTTGTTCTAGCTCATTTGATGGTTAGGGTACGCGCAAATGACCCACGAATTTTTACACATAACAATTTATTTCTCGATAACTAAACGGTCGATGAACTTCTTTTTGCAGTCAAATTATTCCTTATTAAATTTCCTACATGTACGTATTTTTTTCTATTTAGTTTTTGTTTTTTTACATTATGTTTATGCTCATTGAAAGCGAAAATTCATGATTTCTCGTAAGAAACCATGTTAAATGGTCAAAAAATTTTTTCATCATTTTAACAAAATTTTGCGGTGAAAAGTTGTATTTTGATATTAACATTCATATTATAAAGTTTCAAAGCAATTAAACGTGTTTTAAAAATTTGGCTGCATTTCGCTGAGACTCCCGAACCTCCTTAAGCCGCGCTAATGATGCACGATATACTCCCGTTCATCGTCACAAGGATGGTGGGAGACACGCTCAGCACGAGACGACCAACATCAAGAATAAAATTAAGTGCTTACTGAGAAGGACACCTGAGAAAGACATCCTCGTATTGCTTCGCCGATGAAGTTTATCTTGATTGAGATGAGTCACTTTACTAGCATCATTGAATTACCAGTGATTTCTGTGATCCATCTCGTCCAAGACATTTGTAGCCCGTAGCTTCCCCGTCCCTTTTATATGATTACTGCAACAGTTCACTCAAATCACAAGTTATTTATGTCTTTTTCCGGTAAATTACCTTCATTATAGAACTGCAATTACCGCTAGTTCATTTTATCTCGCGTATCGTTAAATTTTATCCTTTGACTCGTGATTTTACCAATAAGAAAGATATATATTCACAGTGCATGTGATTCTGGTCTGCGATATTAGTTTCGTTACCTCTTGGACACAAGGTTATCATGGTGAATTAGCTAATGCTCTTCGACTTCATTTATCTTACAGTGACCTGAAATCTGTTAGAATAACGCGTATCATGGCCAATGTCATAGATAGACATTCTCGATGGCCCGTAAGTCGAGAGACATGCGTGCACTCATGGGGGTTGTGGCTACCACCAAAATATATTTGATCAAAATCTATCTCTTTATATTCACATTTATGTACGAGGTGAAATATAAAATATGAAATATCTAAAAATGATGTATCTCTTACTGCAATCATTTATGATGAATTTTAATCCATTGATGAAATAATGCGAACTAACCAAAAATATATTTGTTTTAGAACCCTGCATTCAATTTTTAAGAAAACAAGCAAAAGATCTTGATCTTTCTATAAATGTTTATCATGTACATCCTAAAAAACCAATTGCTGTGATGTCATGGATCGGAACTGAACCGTCACTACCTTCCATTCTACTAAATAGTCACATGGATGTTGTTCCAGTTTTTGCCGTAAGTATTTAATGTTTTTAATTTCGTTAATTCAAATCTTTCATTAAAATCTACGGGGAAAAATTGAAAATACTAGCTCGAATATAATTCCACGTTTACACAGCTACCATAATTTCATTAAACCATATTTACGTTTCATGAGATATAAGCGACTGACTATTAAGGTCTTTTGTAGGCTCGAAGTTTAATCGTAAAATACTAATTTTAAAATTTTTCATTTTTTACGTCAATTGCATATCAAAATCATAATTTTGTATGATGACTTCAGGACGATTGGACATATCCTCCATTTGATGCGCACATTGATGACCAAGGTAACATATTCGCTCGTGGAAGCCAAGATATGAAATGTGTTGGAATTCAATACTTAGAGGCTATTCGTCGAATGAAACTGGAAAAAAAACATTGTAAAAGAACTATCCACATATCTTTTATGCCAGAAGAGGAAGTCGGAGGAGTTTTAGGAATGAAAGATTTTGTTCACACCCAACATTATAAATCTTTAAATATTGGTTTTGCTCTTGATGAAGGTGTTGCGAATCCAAGCGAAAGCTATTCATTATTTAATGGTGAAAGAACAATATGGCATGTTACAATTCATTGCCCTGGAAATCCTGGACATGGTTCTTTACTTTTGGATAATACTCCAGGAGAGAAACTACGTATTATTCTCGATAAAATGATGGACTTCAGGAAAACTCAACAGGATAAACTTTTAAATTCAAAGTTACAATTAGGAGACGTAACTTCGATAAATTTAACTAAAATTAAAGTGAGTTCAAAAAAATTTAAACAATAATAGTAATAACAAATGGCTCAAGCCGTTTTAAACAAAGCCGCTCTGAAATGCGATTAGAAGTACTTGAACGATGGTTAAATGAGAGTTAATTACCTACTCATTTTTGGTTAATTATATAAACATAAACGTATTGTAAGAGTAATAAGTATTGCTTAAACTTTCGTATCTTACAGGGAGGTATACAAGCTAACGTTATACCAAATAAAATGGAAGCTACGTTTGATATCAGATTGGATCCTGAAATAGATCCCATTAATTTTGAGTCAACCTTGAAAAATTGGTGTAAACAAGCTGGAAATGACGTTTATTTTACGTTTGATGAAAAAAATGAAGTTGTGAAATCAACCAAGTTAGATGATTCAAATAATTTTTGGAAAGCTTTCAAAAGCACTTGTGATAAACTTGAAATTAATCTAGAAATTGGCATATTTCCTGGAGGAACTGACAGTCGCTACATTAGATCAGTAAGGATTATTCATCTCATTTACATCCTCATATTGCACTTATCTATTTCAAATAGAACTATCTTAATTATCATACAAACTTTTTCATACCAGTGACCCGAAAGAAACTATTTTCCTGCCACTACGCAAAGCGAGAAAAGCTATTTTTCATACCAGCAGCCCGAAAGTGTTTACTTCCCTGCCGCAAGGCTGCGCAAAGCTGGAAGAGCGACTTTGGGCCACTGTGCATGAAAAATAGTATTTGTACTTATGTAGCGTCGTCTTCGCCTCGGATAATAAATTACACGAGCTCTGAGACTTTCCAGTTTTTCCCTCTCTATAGGTGCAAAATATACTATTTGAACCACTTATTAAGAAAAATAGTTCAAGACCTAAGCCGCGAAAAAAGAAAGCCCCAGAACAAGTGCTTATCGGTTTAACCTCTACCGCTGATTACAAGTGCCCTGAGACTTTTTCGCGGCATGGCGTAGTAATATACTATTCTAGACGTGTCCAATTTTGAATTATAAATGAGTATGAAATCTTATAAGTCGGCACTCAAGCGCAGAATGGTATCATTTCAAATTCAGAGGCAAAACTTTTCCTAAATTCTATCGATAATTTAGAAATTTTTTGATCTCAGAATTTAAAAATGGACCTTGCAGCTCTGAGGCAATGATGTTGACTTATTATATTTTGTAAAAGTTTATGAAAACACTTTCATAGATTAAAATTTATAGAATAAAGTGAGTTAAAAATACTGTATTAATGGAGCTCCTATTATTTGTTTATTCTTATTAGGGATAAAAAATAGATTTCGATATAAAATTTGACCTTAACCCGTCTGATACCAAGAGACCCTATTTTTGACTTATTTTTCCACGCGTTATTTTTTCATGAAAACGTAGTTAAATTAATGTGGAAATACAATATTTTATGGGATTTTTATCGCTCTTTTCAAATCTGGCGTCAGATTTACGATATATGCAACCGTTTTAAAAATACATTTGTTTAAACAAAAAAAAACGTGGTTTTTGAACATTTTTTCTCAAAATGATCGTTTTTTTCACCACGATTACGCATTCGGATCGGCTTGAAACTCTGGATCTGGTGGCATACAGGCCTAAACTAAAAGTTAGCGGCGTTGGTTCATCCAGATTCAAGATGGCAGCCACCAAAACAGCTGATTGTAGCCGAAAATGTAAAAGAAAGCTTTGGTATTTTTTTATTCGGTAAGAATGGACTCTACGAAAAAATTTTATAAGACAAAAAGTGTTTAGAATTGATAAAAGAATACGTATAAATTTTTTTAGAATTTTTCGGATGATTTTGAAAATTTTTGGATATGGATATTTTATAAAAATTTTCAAAATCATCCGAAAAATTCTGAAAAAATTTACACGCGTTCTTTGATCAATTCTAAGCACTTTTTGTTCTATAACATTTTTTCGTACAGTCTATTTTTATCCAGTAAAAAAATATGCACTACAGGACGCTACTGTACAAGTTATAATGCTTTGGCGTTTTTTTACTCAGTAAGAATGGACTGTACGAAAAAATGTTATAGAACAAAAAGTGCTTAGAATTGATCAAAGAACGCGTGTAAATTTTTTCAGAATTTTTCGGATGATTTTGAAAATTTTTATAAAATATCCATATCCAAAAATTTTCAAAATCATCCGAAAAATTCTAAAAAAATTTATACGTATTCTTTTATCAATTCTAAACACTTTTTGTCTTATAAAATTTTTTCGTAGAGTCCATTCTTACCGAATAAAAAAATACCAAAGCTTTCTTTTACATTTTCGGCTACAATCAGCTGTTTTGGTGGCTGCCATCTTGAATCTGGATGAACCAACGCCGCTAACTTTTAGTTTAGGCCTGTATGCCACCAGATCCAGAGTTTCAAGCCGATCCGAATGCGTAATCGTGGTGAAAAAAACGATCATTTTGAGAAAAAATGTTCAAAAACCACGTTTTTTTTTGTTTAAACAAATGTATTTTTAAAACGGTTGCATATATCGTAAATCTGACGCAAGATTTGAAAAGAGCGATAAAAATCCCATAAAATATTGTATTTCCACATTAATTTAACTACGTTTTCATGAAAAAATAACGCGTGGAAAAATAAGTCAAAAATAGGGTCTCTTGGTATCAGACGGGTTAAAATTCATTTGTAAATACACATACAATTAAATAGGATCTACGAGAATCAAAATGAACTGCAAGTGGATTTTAATAGAAACTTTTAGGCCATAAAAATAATTAAAATTTCTTGCTCATTCTTGGTTTAAAACCAATTATTTCAATTAATTTAAATTTACATTATGTTTTATAGTAATCATTCATTCGTGTATTTCAGCTTGGAATTCCAGCTATAGGATTTTCTCCAATGAACAAAACAAAGATATTGCTGCATGATCATGATGAACATTTGAATAAAGAAGTCTTTTTAAATGGGATACGCATTTATGAAAAAATTATTTATGCCGTAGCTAATGTATGATTATAATTAAATGTATAAAAAAAATATTAAAGTCTCTTGTACTCAGAAACAATAAAAAACTATTATTCTATTAAAACAACCAACTGAGAGAGTGTAGTGGGAGAGAGTCGCAACGCACTAAGCGTGGTGGCCGTTACAGTGGTTATCTGAAATGAATTGGGATTTTTGCATGATTTCGAAGCATTTACATCTATTGGTCCGTAAGGCGATTTTTAAATGTTCAGAGTGTATTATTTGTGAGTGATGTATTATTAATACAAGGTTTGCAATCACTTCTTTTCCTACTGCATCGCGTTTTTTGATTTGTCACTACTTAACCGTCATTATAAGGGTTTGTTTTAGCGACTTTTTGTAGAAAGGTTAGCTTAGTCGTTAATTAAATAAAAAAGACAATGAACCTTTCTCGTCAAATTAAGCGATTATTCATTCTTCAATAAATTAAAGAGCAAGTTTTTTAGTATTTTCCGGAACACATCGGAGATCATATCACATTATGACCTTGTGCAAATCACAGTAGGACTCGCACCGTGCGATGCGAATACGCGCCGAGTCCATGTTTTCACATTGGGAGCATCGTATTTAGACCCATGCGTAAGTCACGGAGCGGGGGAGCTTGAACGGTTACTGCAGGAGCCGCACCTCAAAGTAGGTCAGCAGTATCCGTCCGATTGTGAATTAACACGTGAAATCTATTCTCCGCGCGAGTGAGAATTTCAAAGTTTTGAAGTACGAAGCACTAGGTCATAATCTTATGACTGTGAGACATTCAGCTCGGTAAAAAAGGCAACGAATTCTCGGTACACATCTTGTGATGGCAGTGAGAGTAGGCGTGGTCATCTATGAGAAAGCGACCACCGCATCTCCATTATAATAATAAATACAACTTGAAAAATTTTGGCCAAACGTTGCTGATGGGTTTACAAAAACCACAACTAGTCCTATATATTTGCTCACAAACTAATCTGTGGTTGTACAGTAAGAATGTAATAACGAGATATAAGAAGATATATTACAACACACCACGTAAGAATTATACGTGATAAGTCAGGGCATTTTAAATTACGCTTGATGAAATGATTCGTTTTGTTTTCTTAATAGTTACTTTACTATACATCATAAATGTATTTCATCAATTTTAAATGAACATTGTTGCTCGACAATTTACAATGAAAAAATCCAAAGATACGAAAAAGCGTATTTCTACGTGTACAAAGAAAAAATTATATAAGTTTCAGGCTGCAGAGGAAAACAATCATTTAGCGAAGAAGAAGCCCCAACCCGTTGGCAATATTATTCCTTACACTGATAGCAGAAAAATATTCTCGGAAACATAGAATTAATCTAATAAGTCTATTATCAAATGCGGTGAATCCATATATTTCATACGCTTAAGTAACATCAAATAACAACAAAAATGTTAATGTCTCTAATGTAAATCAAACAACAATGGTTTCACGAGAACTAAATACTAAAATAAATAAATACCAAGACTAAAATCGAAATTATTATGTTACAACTTCTCCAAAGAATTTATAGCGCACGGAAACTCTTGAATTGCCTCATAAGCAAGATATAATTTAGGGAATAGACACGTCGACAACATATTAAGATTATGCAGAAACTTTAGCCGACGTATCAGGAACAATTTTTCAGTAAAAAAGTTTATTATATTTTCTCCAGCATTCCAAGGATTATAATCTTATCATGTTTTGCGTTCTTCTTGTTGCGTTGATGCATAAATAGTCAATGTCAAAGTCAACATTTTCAATAAAAATAAACAGAACGAACATTTTTAAAGAAATCAATATACAACTGTGTTTAAATATATAGGAATTAAAAAACTATTTATAAAAATGATTACTAACTATATCAGGTTTTCGCAAGTAATCAAACAAAAAAATTTAATTCGTAAAAGACCACATACCACACATAAATTTTAATTTTCAGTCTATTTTCTGACTTAAAAGATTAATACAAAAGATCTGTACAAAAAATTGAGTAAATGAAAAATATTTTTCAAGATTTCTGAAATATCTTTGAAGTTTGAGGGCATATTTCATTAAGTAAATACCCAAGTAAGTGTAAATTCTTAACTTTACAAACATATTATTTTCTAAATTTTCATCCAAAGCGTGTCTTGAAAAGTTTTATATTGACCTTCACTATGCTCTTGTTCAGGTCCCTATAAAAACTTTTGAAAAAATGTTTATAAGATGTATTACAATATAATTTAGAAGTTTTTATTTACAATAACTGTACTGGTTGTATTAGAAAATAAATAAAACTAGACACATGATTCGAAGTATAGTAAAAATTTGAACATTTTTTCTTATTTTCTAATACAGATTTGAAAATTCATTTTATTTATAGATATATTATTATATGACAGTTACCACTAAGATAATGTTATCAAATAATGAGTAAATGAAAATAATTTGATACATGAAATAAGCGTAAAATAATCGTAGATGATTTAAAATATACTAGGAGGAAAATTGCTTCAAACACTAATCATGTTCAATATTTTCTTAGACGCGATAAACTTACATTTGGTATCAGTAATGAGAAATTTGAAATATATTCATTTGATTGTACAATATATATATATATATTTTTTCGTATATGAATTAGGCTGACTAACAAAAATTTGTTTTTAATTCACTTAGATGTTCTTTCAAAGTTTTCAAAAAAATTGGTGACAAATTCGGTCAAGTATGTATAATTAAAACACGTGTCGCAAGGCGAACGTAAATTAATAACATAATCTATTTTCTTTCTATACCGATTCCGGAAACATATTTAATTTTAAATCCTTGAAAATTTCATCCAAGAACCATTTAACAATCCATAACGCCCTATATTTTTTTCGTCAGAGTTTTATGAAATACTAAAAATTTCAAAAAATGATTAGCTGTAATGTAATTCTAACGCACCCAAGAAATATTCTTTTTTTTCTCTTATAAAAATACATAACTCGCAATTTTTCCGATAATTTGATATGATCTACGGACGTGTTTTAATTAAATCTTTAACCACCTAGCGGCGCGTATTTTAATTAAGTTTGCCCAAATTGTTAACAAAATTTTTCTCATGTTTTGAAAACTTCGAAGGATTTTCTAGAAAATTAAAAGGAAATTTTCTGTTCGTCAGTTAGATGATATATATAAATGTAAGAGATATATATTTATATTAGGTAGATATTTATATATATACATATATGTGACTGACTTTTTGTCAAATCGACCGCACCAAATTCTTTTTTTTATAAGCCATGAGTTACACTTCGTTTTTTATGTCATCAATGCCCTAGACGTTTGTTATGTTTTTTTTTTTTTTTTTCTTAAAACCCTCATGTAAGTTTCTTAAAAATACATTTTATGATAACAGTAAAATTGAACAATTTTTGCTTGAATTGAGTTTGTTTGGATATTGATTCTACAAACAATTTTTAGTACTTTACGATACTAGTGGCATAAGTAACACTTTTTGGCATGGCGTAGTTTAGGGCCCGAGCGCAGCGAGCCGAAAAGTGTCCCCTATGTCACGAGTATCGTACATTTTATAGCACTGAGCTAAGTTCACATTTATGCCACCGAAAAGCGTGCCATAAATGTGAACTTATGCCACGCAGTGATATAAAATCATTTATTTTTAAATTGTACAAATTATTAGTGGAAAAATGATCCAAAGTCAATATTTTGAATTACAATATTTTGATAATGTGTATTTTGGAAAAAATTTTATCACAGTGATCCAACTAAATCTGAACTGTACTAATCTGCTAAAAAAATATATCCAAATGATTTATAATAACGCTAACAATCTTAAAAATGTTATTCTTGGATCGAGAATCTAATGGGCTATTTAAGAACTTTTTAAAACTTCAAATTTGGGTTGCTAAAGTTGATAGAATTTTGAAGAAATTTTGGGCACTGGAGACATGAAAAACAATATATGTTCATTATGTTTGCTGAACAAATTTTTCGGCCCAGTCAGTTGGACAGAAAATTAGCCATACTTATAAATTCATGCCTTACACGAAATTCAACAGTTTATAAGTTGTTTGTTCTACTGATAATACAGTAGAATAAAAACTAGACTATAAAATATTCTGACTATTATTTAATTTATGATGTTTTTAAGTAATGTAATAACCCAGTTATTTTTAGCGTGAAACCTGGGAATTTTTTGAATTTGGATCAGGAACTGAAAGTAATTCAACCGATGTCTCAGCATGCATTATTGACGATTTTAATATTCGAAACTGTTCCTTGTCACTTTTTATACTCGATACATTAGATAGAATGTCAGTTTCATTAGTTACTGTGGGTGGGTAAGGATTAGACCCTGGAGGAGCTTGAGGTAATCTGTTTGTTTGATTAGTTTTTACAATATTATATCCATTCTCTGAAGATGGAGTACCTTGATGTTTTAAGAGTAAAGTTTGATCAAGAATGCTTTCTTTTTCGTTGCACGATACCATGTTAGAAAATTTTGATGTTTGTTCGTCAACATGATTCGTTGAATCCATATTGTTGATTTGTATGCAGTTTGAATTCCAAATATCTTCTTGATGATAAGCATCAACATCTGAAAAATCTGATTAACATATTGATTATACTTAATATCAATTAATTATATATATGGAAGTGTGATTTAGTCAACTAATTATTAAATAAGGGTTTATTGTCGATCGATTAAAAATAATAGTATGTACGTTGGGTATTATTACGAATTATTATGTAGTAATACGTTACTAGAAATGATTTACGTTACGAAAATTTTTTCACTTTATAGGTGCGTATACTATTTTTTATCCCAGCGTGCGGGAAATAAAAACTTCCCGCATCTCGTGATAAAAAATAGTATACGTTACTCGTGCTCGTGGTGATTCTCGCACGAGTGACGTAATGTACTATTATGCAACAAGTGCCCAAAATGCGTTTTTGCGCACAGTGTGTGCACGAGGGCTGGCGTCAGTCAGTACGAGGGCAAAGAAACAAGACATGAGTGCTGGCTACGCCGGCACGAATGGGTTGATTTGTGAGCGCGAGTATTGACTACGCCGGCACGAGTGGCTTATTTTGCGCACACTGTGCGGAAAAAGCTGGGCACTTGTTGCATACAAAATTTTATGCAATAGAAAGCGAAAAGTGCATAAATGACAAGCATGGCATTTCACAAAATACCCGAAATTTTATCGCACACCAGTGCCCAAAAACGCCTTTTGGGCACTTGTTGCATAAATAACTATTTAAGGTGTTTTAAACATTTGATGTCATAGTAATAGAACGACATAATTATTATACATACGTTATATACTACTCGTTTGTGAAGTAAAGAAAATGAAATATCTCAAGAAACAAGGTACATACCAATATTTTGCAACGGTTCTCCATTTGTTTTACTAGAAAATAATCCAAATTCACGACGTAGACGTCTAGTGGGATTTTCACGTTGTCTTTCGACTAAAGTAGGAGCAGCTGACCATCCAATAGTATCATCATCTATACCTGAAAAAAATTTTAAATGATAATAAGTTATAAGAGATGATGTTAGTATACAGAGTCGACTCCTCGTACGCTCGTACAACAAATTGCTTAGTGCCTCAGATAAGTCAATCAGGCGATATGCTAAGTAATCGGTACCAGAAACCACTGATACTAAAAGGTTTTTTGATAAATAATTGCTAACAGTACAAAAAACCATTGTCAGTAACAGCATACTCGCAGTAAATTTTAGTTTTCACGTAACTTTATGAAAGATCAATTCTCTTAGAAAATGGATATACAATTCATCAAATGAAAAATGACCTTTGTAGATGATTTTCAATTCTTTATAAATATTAAACTAAAAAAAATCCCATTTTCAATTTCATAGAATTTTCATAGAACCAAAAATGTTCAATTTACACAGAGTACTGATGGTGATTTCAAAAGAACATCATAAGAGCACTTGACTTTTTCGAATGTAAAACCGTTAACAATCATGAGTCTTTTCTAAAAAAGAAATATATGTTGAAACTTACTTTTCTTCTCGATTGTTTTATCTTCATTTTTTAGTAGAGAATCACTTGCATTATCTTCATCAAAACTTTTAACAGAGTTTGGACAAAAAGTGTCAATAGCTTCATTCAAAAGTGGTTTCTTACTTGAAGAAACATTGGATTCAGGTAATAAAACCTTAACTGTCTGTTTCCGTTGTCGATATTCAGATATAGACAGCTATAACAAAAAAGGCAGTGCATGTTAAAATTAGAATAATTACAAAACTACACTATAAAAAATTATTTGTACTTTGTAACTATTATGGGGATATTGAAGCCAACCAAAAATTAAATTTTTAATTGAAATATTGAGAGAAATATATTTAACAATAGATTTAATTTTTGTCGATTTGAATATTTTAAAAAAACGTAGAAATAGCGTAGGGTTGATTCTACTCAGGAAAATCTTTGCTTTTGGAAAAATAAAATTAATAATTATCATTGTTTTCTAATTCTAAAATTTGGAGTAGTATCTCATTTACCTTTCTTTTTTCTGCTACTTTCAATGACTCATTTTTACTGAGTACGTTCGGAGCAACAAGATTTTTAGGTACTGCTGTTCTAGGATCCTTAGGTGTCTTTTTAATTACGGGTCGTATTTCTTGGTTTTCAAATTCTAAACGTTGAGGTGAAATTAGTGGCTTGGGAGTTTCGATGTTCGCTGCCATAACTTCTTTGATATCATTACACTTTTCATAGCATTCTCGATGAGATTGGTGTGATGGGACAGTTTCAGAACTTTCAACTTGTATTTCTAATAATTCACGCAAGGCTGATGAAATATCTTTCATGTTTTTACAATCAATTTTGTCATTAGTATTTGAACATTGTATTAAATCTTGTCTTATATTATCAGCACTTGTTTCAGTTGATTTTCTCTTAAACTTTTTTCTAATCCTTTCGCTCAAAGGAGGAATAGGCAAAGTTTGATTTTCGTCTTTCGGAACAATTGTTTCACAATTGAAAGTATTGTTAATAGTGGTGGACTCTTCTAAATCCTCGAACACATTCGAATTTTCTGAATAATCAAAGTTAATTTTTTTTTCATCTTCTACCTGCAATTCCTGCGATAGCTGAAGTTCAGATTTTTCCTTTTTGATCTCACAGCCCTCCAACGAAATAAGTTTATTATTTAATTCTTGTTTTTCATAAGTTTTACTATCGTGTTGCACATAATCGGTTGATAAAATCGATTTTTCAGAACTTTCCGTATCAGTACTAAAATGATTTAGTCGAAGAGTATGAATAAAATCATTTTTTGCATCTTCTTTTTTTACGACCTGAGTTTCTGATTTTATATTCGTTTTGTTAAGATTATTATCACATTTCTGTATATTATTTATCGTTGAAAGCTCATCGCCTTCATGACATTGAGGCTTGACATCGTCGTTTTTATTGACATCAAAAAAAATCGATTGGTCAATGCTATTGCAACTATTAAATTCCAATTCAGTGGTGCATTTTTCTTTCTTAATTTTTTCCTGATTTTCATTGCAATCACCCTAAAATAAATAAAATTATTATTATTGAGGGAAATCATGTCTTAAATTTAAAAATATGCTAGTACCACGAGCCGTAGTACCATCATAGTCCAAAAAATGAAAATGAAATTAAGTTCATACGCTTAAGATGTACATTGAAAAATGATAATTCCTAAAATTTAATCCTTGTAGGTTACATTTATGGATCTATAGAGGCTCTAAGTTAGATTTTGTTTTTTTTTTAGATTTTATTCTGATTTGCTGGGGTGAATAAAAAAAAATGGTTGAATAATAATTTCTGAGGTGGAATTATTCTTTTAAAACGAATTGATATGTTTCTTCTCAAGTTGTATATACAAATTTTAAACCCCGCAAAAATAAAAAAATAGCACGAAACTCTAAAAACAAATTCGTTCATTTTCTCCGATTAGGCCAATATTGAAAATTAATTTTCCAAAGTCTGAAATACAACTTTCCTAAAATTAAGTGAGTGGCACGCAATAAGTCAAACTGTGTCTTTCGGCTGGCGAAAGATTAACTTTCAGGAAAAATTTAATTTTAGTCTTCGAAAGAACATACACGGAAAAACTTTCAAGCTAAAATTCTGAAAACGAATCACACACGAGTTTTACTGAACTCATTTCGTCACCAGCACTGAGCGCGATTCAGCCTCGAGACTGAGCGTGAATCACGCTGGGGCCTTGTCGCTCAGCTTACGATCATAGTTAGTACTAGACAGAACTCGAGGGCGTTTCGCACTCGAGACTGAACATGAATTGTGCTCGACTCAGAGCGCGAATGTATCTCTATGTATTCGAGCGTGAAACATGGTCAAAAGTTTTTCCGTGTACAATGTATGTCAATTTTGATCAATTTGACAGACATTGGAAATATATTTTATTTTAACATAATATTTGAGGGGGTTTTAAAGCCATGAAAATAATTTTTTCAACAAATTTGAAGACTCTTAAAGAGTACTTTACTCAATACTTTATACTCAGTAAGTGCTCTTTAAAGATACTTAGTTTCTTTCATTTTTTGGACAAGCAAGGTTGACGTGATACATTCCATATTTATAAATGTATAATATTTGACATTACCTTTTTGAATTGTTCCACGTGATCGTCATTGTGATCTGTGATTGGAGCAGTTTTTGGTAATGAGTAATTTTCTGTTAATAAATTTTCTCGGGCTGTTCGTCTTTTCTTTGGTGGTGCGACCATAAGAGGCGAACTATTAGATTCAATGCTTTGCTGTGGTGATTCAGATATAGCTTGACGAAGCCAACGCTTTTTAGCTGAAACGCTGAGTGGATCAATGGTTTGATTTGATGATTGAAGATTTTGAGAAGAATCGAATACTTTTACACTTGGTTCTAATGTTTCTGCGAGTTCAGCCAAAGAAGCTAAATTTTGTGTTTCATGATAATTTGGACTTAATACCTCTACAACTTCATTTTTTTTATCTCTAATTGATGATTCCAAAAGCCAATCGTTTATACATTTTTTTTTATTATCTACAATTTTATTTTCTGAACTTAAAGGTTTCACGGCAGAATCCGCTAATGAATAAGTCGACGATACTGATGTTGGCGAAGAATTAAGTTGATTCATATTTTCCTCAAAATTTTCATGTTTAAATTTGTCGCGAAACAAACGTTTTTTTGACGATTTTAAATATCTTTCATTTTCAACTTTTATTATTGAATCCGTTAAAGCATTATGATTATCATTTTTCAAATTATCATCAGACAAAATTTCAGCGGTTGGTTTCATAATGTTCTGTTCATTTATATTGCTGTGTTCGTCTCCAGATGTTAGATCTGATTCTGTTGAATTGAGATTTTCATTTGAAATGAAATTAGTACTAAAATTCTTCCGAGATTTCTTTTTACTTCGATGAGATACAAGATTTGGTAAGCCAGCAACATTTTTACAATCACTATTTTTACCTTGAGAATGAAATTCGATTGGTTTTTTTCTACAAATTTGGCGAGTTAAAGCATCTTGCTTTCGTTGTTCTGCTTTTTCAAGACGTTCAAACGCTTTCATAATAGCTTCAAGTTTGCGTTCTTCCCGAGTCATTTTTTTTTTATGTTTAGTATCAATCGTCATTTCTGGTGTATTAAGACTGATTTTTAATTGCGAATTTGTAGTCAATTTACGATTGCGATTAATTTCATTTCCTATAATTTTACTCTTTTTTGTGAACATGTGTGCATTTCTGTGGCTACTTTTTTCCTTGATTTTATCAGACCTTATAGTTTGACGCATTTGTTTTTGAATCTGCCTTGAAAAATTATTCTTCCATTCCTTTTTACACAAATTCCTAATATAAAAAATATTAGAAAATTAGTAAATATCAGTTTTCTCGAGTAATGAATTGTAAAATATAATGTTTTGTGAAGAATATGTGTATATTACTACGAAAAAAATATTTAATTTAGGTAAAAACAAGATCAATTTCTGTACAATGACAAATATACCGATAAGTAACTCTGAACTTACTTATTAAAAAAAGTATTCTTTAGTAAAAAAGAGTTAGTTTTAGGAATGATAAAAATAGAGGATAATTGTATATTATTGCTGCAGAGTACGAGTCATTAGCTGAACACGTGTTCCGGAGCTTTCTTTTTTGCGGCTTAGGCGTTTGTATGATATTTTACTCAGCGGCGCAAAAATCACTCTTCCCGCTTAGCACAGTGGCAGGAAAGTAGTCACTTTCAGGCTACTGGTATGAAAAAGATATTACCTAAACATTTTAATACTTACTCTTGATTATTATCTAGTTTTTTATAAAAAGTATCATCCGTTTGAGTTTGTCTTAAGCTACATTTTTCAAAATTATTGCACGCACATGATATCTGTCTTGAAGTGGTATTAAATATTTCGGAATAAGCTTCGTATCCATCATGTCCTATTGTGATTTCTGTATTTTTTTGGATTGGCGAAATAGCAACAATATATAAGTGCAATAGTCTTTTTCTAATTTTGTGTTTTATTTGAGCATTTGGAATGCAACTGCGACGAATAAATCTAGCTTCATTTCCGTAGGTTTGCATATCAACGCATACTTCGACGTCGTCTTTTTGAAAATGATAGAAAAACATAAAAGGTAAAGTATCGGGATTTGGTTGATTGTAACCACGTGGATGCAGATTATCTAATTCCGACTTTAGTATATATTTTCCACATAGTTCAATTATTGGAGTACCCTCTTCCAAATCCTGATTAGCTTTCAAACACTGAAAAATAAAAATATGATTCGATTTTGTGACAAAAAATAAGAAGCATCACAAATTTATTAAAAACTTCATTTAGTTTTCTTTTTTATTTTAATTTATGACTCATAAGAATGTTAAAAAATTCCTAATCCAAATTTCATTGTGAACTAGCTGTATTAGGTTTTACTCCATATAGTTGAATACCGTTGGCCAAGTTCACAACGAGAACATATAACTCCAAGCTTTAGGTTCTACTTCAATTTTGCTAGATGCCGAAAACTGAGACATAGAGTTCTTTTCATTTCTCATATCCCACCCCTAAATTCTGTGCACGTTGACTTACAACGCGAAGCTACACAGGTACGAGCCGCCCAGGTACGTCGTTCGACTCTCACAAGACGCCGCCGAATAAGGTAAACGTATATCAAATTCACTCATACAACAACCCCCATTCAAACACGAACACAGACACTTGCAATGTCTGACCAGGCCTCTTTTTAGAGTATTAGCGAACAAGTACGCAAAACACCAACCATCATAATTCAAGATCACTAATTGTACAACCGATACAATATTTCAACTTAATAAAATTTGGCCTTTTACCGTAATTACACTGATATTCACAAGTCATTTAAATATAGAAGAAATACCTGTCCTCAAGTGAACGAACCTACTTTCATGAATAATTCCGAGCTCTCGCGAATACAAATTGGGCTCAACGTCGCACAAGTAAAGTTTGCGTTGACTGCTTATTGGTCCTCCAATTTTTTGTGCCAAGCCAAGATTGCAACCTTTATTTACCTATCGCTAACGATTCCAAGTTGTTCATCAAATCTTAACATGGCCTCAATGTACACCATGAGGTACCGGCTGCACGGTAACGATATAATGTCATTCTCACCGGCTAATATAATAGTATTAATGGAAAATTTTGCGAAATTTTCGTTTATATTGCCATGGACCGATGACAAAGTACGGTGGGATTGTGAATGCTGATAAATATATTGCCCCGTTGCGAAAGAGTAACTAATTGTGAAGAAAGCTGTGATGAAGTATTTTAACGGATATTTTAGCTGTAAAAAGAAGTACTCTTAATTTATTGCACAATATATAATACTAAAAAACAAGGGCGTAAAAGTAAAGAATGTCTCAAACCACATGTATTGTCACCTGAGGCGAAGCCGGGGGCTGATATCACGAAATATCACAAAATAACCCAAAATAACCCATTAAAATGATAAAGTAATATTTATAGATAGCTAAAAACATTAAAAAATTTAAAAAAAATCGACGGAGATTTTGTCCCCGAGATTTAGTCGCGGAGACATTGTCGCTGGAGATTTTGTCCTCCTTTCTTCTCTCATTTTACCCAGGTTGTGTATTGGATTATTCTTCATGCCAAGGTATGAAGAAAAATTATTTTTGAAAGTAGTTTATTGAACTGTGTACTTACTTTAAAAGTTCTTCCTTCAAAAGTTGAAGAAGAAAGAATTACATTAGAATCGCTAAGATTTTCGTAATCTATTTCACTTTGTGAGTTATCCGTTTTGAAACCAGAAATTTTCATTTTCAGTTCTATACTGTATTGATTTATTGTTGCCTTTTTATACGTATCAATCGATGGGTTTGATATCTCCTCTTCATCAGACTTTATATTTGATATAACATTCAACTTTTTGCTTTCCGAATTTACTGATTTTTCTCTTTTAAATTTTTTGAAATGTTTATGCCTGTTTTGATAAGGTTTTAAATGGCATTCTAAAACAAAAATAGTATGAATCTTTAGTACAATTTAATTTTATATATTGACAATGAATACAAAATACTTCCATACCTTCATCTGAATTTTTCCTCTCAAGCGAAAATAATTCAATCTTTTTAGAACTATCAGACGCTTTATTTTCCACATGTGAATTGTCAGTAGAACCATCTGACGAAAGGTCTGTAGTAAAAAGATCTTCACGTTTTCGCATTTGCAAAGATCGAGCGCGAGATCGGTCTACTTTTCTAGGGCAACAAACTTCACATAAATACTCATCAGGAATGTTTGATTTATCAATTCCCATGCAATCCACGTGTTGCCAGACGCTGTAAAAGGGAATTTTCGAGCTCATTAATCGTATTTATGAAATAAAAAAATTTATTATTGAATTACTTTGAAATTTTTTTGAATGTGTTTCAACTAAGTAAGTAAATGGAAAATTAGTTACGAAAAAAACTTTAAAAGCATATTTCAAACACAAGTTAAATTATCCAACAGAATTTCTATCGTAATCTTATAATTAGTAAATACTTGTAACAAATTTGTTTTCTCATAATTGATGGAGGATAGATTTCATTGACATTGATGGTAAACCCGAACTCAAACTATTTCATTTTTTGCATTATACACTACTTGATAATCCCACTAATATAAATATTATTAAAACTCGATTAAGAAATTGACACTGTGAAACGTATATGAAAGGTATTAGTTCTAATATAGCTGTCATCGATACTTTGTCGGCAACACTGACAACCTCCACCAAAACCTACCCAAACATTATATAAACTGCATTGACCAATAAATATTGTTTCAAATAAATGTTTATTTTGTTATTATTTTCATTTTTATGCTCTAGTATTTTCAACTTAGAAAAATTAATAACTTTAATATAGAAATATTGGCAATCAAAATATAATATCAACGCTTAAAAATAATGTATAGTATCAAGGGTAACTTACCAACATCGATCGCAACATATCATGTAACCATCATCATGCTCGAAATCACTAAAAATGATTGGTAACATTATTACATTTGAATATGTACAATTTTTAATGAAAAATATTGTTTTACCATATACACCGAGTATTGCCGTCACCACCTTCTTCCCCCTCCCCTTCGGGAGCAGTTTCGGTTTCTTCTCCCTCTGGTTCAACTTCATATCCGAGTTCGATACTAATAATACTACTTGCATCGTCTTCAGTTGAATTTTTTATATTAGCTGCAAATTAAAGTAAAAAAATTTTTACAATATATGTACAGTAAAAAATCAGTTGTATATTAAGTATCATCTGAATAAGAACTATAGGTTTTGCAGGTAATAGCACAAACAACAAGTACCAAACTTCATTAACTAAAAAAATTCTCAATAAGAATAAAAATCCTACTACAACGAAGATCTAATCAGATCTGATTTGGTGGTCCATATCAAAAGTCAACAAAACATAATTACCCTTCTTATTAACCTACTGGTCATTAATATAAGAAAAAAGGGCCTACTTTTTTTCATAAAGTTCATAGATCCTAACATCCAGGACTCATTACAAGCCGTAATCGGAAACATTTTTAAAGGAGAATAATAAAGGAAATATGTTGTCGGTTTTGACAGACTGAAAAGTATAGCTCTGGTTGCTGTTATGCAGCTACATGAGTAAATGTACTGGATCTCTTTATTCACATATTTGACTTTGTGAGTAACTAATCGTAGTGAAGGAAAACGAAAAAAAAATTGAGCAATAGTGAGTGGGTTATCATGAAGTCATTACACGTAATAATCAAGCGATCTAATAAGAGAATTAAATTTTTTTATTTTTTTTAATATATTTGAAAATGTTATAGTAAAAAACTAATAAAATAAATTAAACCTCTCTTGAATAATTATAAAGTGTATTATAAAGTTTAATTGTTAATATTTAATGAATGTTACCTCTATCAGATGAGTCAGATAAATCTTTGTTTGTTTCATGCGTAGCATAGTTAGATTCAGTGGACGATATGGTGCGAGGAAGAGGTGCTCCATAATTATGATCCTGCAATATACTCTCTAGGTGCTGAAATTCAAATAAGTTTAATTATTAAAAAAAATAAAAACATTTTTTTTTAACTCATACACCCTCTTATATAATGATTAACGACGAAAAGGCTTGATTATTTTGTTGGCTTCTAAAGCGATTTGTTCCGTAGTTTTGGACCTCAAAAAATGGTAACACGGCTAAAAAAAATCGAAAACTTGCTTTTTTTGCTCAAAAATCAAAATTTTGAGCTCAGTTTTTAATCGAGTTGACTCAGTTCTTCAAATTTTAAAAATTTGGAAATTTTGTCCTCTTTAAATTCATATATGTTAAGATAAGATTCGAGTTAATGTCGAGTTACCAGTAGTAGATAGATAGATAGATTCTGGTCGGTTACGGCTTCAGCCTACTTGGCCTAGAAACCGGGGCCACCCACTCACCACCTATGTGTGGGGCTGTATTGCCACACCATTTCCTACCTCTATCTTTCCTGCGTGCACTAAGTGAACGTCTCCGGTACTAGCCATGTCAGTAAGGCTGACACTCTCTGCGCCTACTGGCGCATCGGTGCATAGTTCACTCCGTACAGCCTCTTTCCGGATATTTCGCCTTGTACACTGGCGACAATCCTCGCCGGTTAAGCCGACGATCTCTGCCGCAGCATCGGGTTGAGGCAATTAGCTTCACCGAGCAGCCCCTTGGGGTCAGCTCTGCGCCGGTAAGGCCGACGTTCCCTGCCAATGGCATCGGGTCCGCTAATCCGCTACCTACCTCCTTGAGTTACCAGTAGTATTTGAGAAATTTATATTTATTTAAAAATTTCTGAAAAAATTGACTGTTTGAATATGTACCAGTTCCACAGTAATTTTTCTATCGAAATCTGACAAACACCATAGCAAAGTACTCTTTTGAACGAGTAATTTAAAAAAAAGGACCTCTCTACGATTTCTTTAACGCCCTGTAGGTCGATTTGTGTACGCAAAATGCCCAGAAAATCGTCTTGATTTCAGCTAAACGAGGGATTTTACGTACTTTAAATGGTACCTTCAAAACGACCTACACGGCGTTAAAAAATCGTAGAGAGGTCTTTTTTTTAAATTACTCGTTCAAAACAGTACTTTGCGATGGTGTATGTTAGATTTCGATAGAAAAATTACTGTGATACTGGTAAACGTTCAGTCAATTTTTTTCAGTAATTTTTAGTGTCACGCTCAAATACTACTGGAAACTCGACATTAACTCGAATCTTATCGTAATATATATGGATTTAAAGAGGACAAAATTTCCAAGAAATTAAAAAAATCGTGTTGATACGATAAATCTAGCCCTAGATAGAAGCATTTGAAAACCGACAAAATTTCGATGGATTTTTTTGTTGCGATAATTTTGTTGCCGAGTGTGTTTTCGGTAAATATTTTAATCAATTTACTTATTAGTCATTTAAGGAGGCTGTAGCGAAAATGAAAAAAACTTTAGATCGAAGTGAAATTTAAACCAATGATAGTTCATTAATTTACAAGATTTTTGGTAAAAAAAAATTGGGGTTTCCATGCAAATTTGGGAAATGAAGAAATTTAAAGTTTTGGCTATTTAACATTGAATCAAATGTGAAGTGGCAGTTTTTAGTGTACTGTGAGCTCAAATCACTTTAGAAGTTAATGAAATTAAAATATGTAATAGGAAATTTCATTAGCTTTCGAATGATATAATTATAAATGGGCGTTTCCAGGCAAATAAAAAAGATATTAAGAGTCCAACACATTTTCCCTACGTTCTGTTATACTAACGCTGTACGCTGCGTAACTCATTTAGCCTTGCACATACAGCGTTCCAATACAAAACCACCTTGCATCGCTACAGCCTCCTTAATTCATTATAAAATTCTTTATTTACCTTGTGAAGAAGAGGCATCTTTATCATTAATTAGTTTGATTAGGATCAATTACAATTCTCACGCCGGAAAATCCACATTTTTTTTCGCCTTGATTCCATTGAAAATTCTGAAAATAAAATATTCAATTAATATTTCATGGAGCTAGTATCAATTTTTATTTCAAATTTTAATTTTGGTACAAGTACTTTAATTTGATTAGCATGCTATACTAAGCACTCTCTAGTTTTCTTATCCTTAAAACAACAAACACGTTTTCGAAATCATCGCAGCGAAAAGGAATATTGCGCATGCGATTTTGCACAACAAAACGTAGTACCTGCATGTCGTATAAACTAATCTGAAGTACGTAGTATGAAAATTAGTGAGGCGCTGAATCATATTTTGACGTATGAAATCGTTATTTGCTCCAAGAAATAAAGCAGGACCAAAAGTGATGCTACATTAATAGGTGATTTCAATCTGTATGTAAGATGTGCGGTAACAATTCTATTGACATTTTTTTCTTATTATCGAATCACTCTTACCCAAACATGAATTGGGAGCAATAGGTTCTCTAATTTAAAAAAAAAGCTGCATTATATTTTGCTTCCAAGCTTTAAATAGTATTTTACGGTACAAGTGCCATAAGTAACACTTTTTGGCACGGCGCAGTTTAGGTCCCGAGCGCAGCGAGGGTCCTAATACCTGGGCCGAAAAGTGTCCCCATGGCACGAGATCGTACAACAATATTTTTTGAAATGCCTTTCACTCAGGTCCATTTTTAAATTACACATTGAAAATGTTATTATTTCGATCATAAATGTCCCTATTGTGACATCACTTTGACCGTCAGAGGGCAGCACTGTCGTGGGTACTAAAATGTGTTATCAATCGACTGCAAAAAATGGTGAGACCCATTGAAGATTGGAAATTTATCAATTAAAAATTCTTCAAGTGCCTTTTTGCAATTTGAGTGGCATTTTATCGAAATCTACCATCCAACCCAATGTATGGCTGCCAACACCACGGGACCGAACTTTTTTTTCGTGCTTTAACTATAAAATTAAATGGATAAGAAGTTAATAATAAACCTATACAAAGATTCAAGCTAAATATAGTATATATATTTTTTTATTTGCCCGAGCAACACGCAAGAACACTTAAAACGCGAACGAGCAAAAGAGACAGAGGTACATGACGCTAGTAAGACTTAGGACCTGCGATTGTTACGCTCATTTTCTCGCTCGCTTGTTTTTCACGGATTCACTTCCCCTACCCAACGAACGATAAGAAGTTTCACATCAAATAGTTTATTTAGTTAACAAGTAAGGTTAATAAATAATTTTTAAGGTGTTTTATACTTTTTATCGATAATTCTGTCATATGGAATATTCCATAACAAGCATGTGATGCTAAAAAAAATATCATTAAAACTAAAAAAGAAAGTAGTATTAAAGAATACAGTGACAACTAAAATGTTTGAAAATCTCAGCCCTCTAAGTCCATCCCTTATAAACCTATAGGAGCTCAAAGTTGAATTTATCATTTACTGATTGTTATTTAGCTTTTTTCTGGTGCAAATATGAAAAATTTTTTTTGAATCATGATTTTATATGAGATTTGATGAGGTATATAAATTGGTCCTCAAAAATCATGTTTATAATCACAAATCCCCTTGAAAATATAAAAGTAGCATAAAAGTATAAAAATAAGATTGTTCATACTACTCAAATTATTCAAATTGAAATATGTTTTTCATGGATCAAAATACACCTTTCTTTAAGTGATGTAATCAGAAAATCAATGGACACAATTTGACAGGATGTATAAAGAATCAAAACCTGGAATATTCATGAAAATGAGGAAAAAACCAGAAAGAATTATTAGGACATGAATAGTGACAATTAAAAATTAATAAATAGCTACTATCAACTAGCATTAATTAATATCTACTTAATATTATTATCTACTTTATAAATTATTAAGGATTATATGTCACAATATGATGTAATATTGAGAATTGTTCAAAGTTCATTCATTACATGATATGTTTAATTTTTATCATGAAAATACATTATCACATTGACATTGAAAAATATTGGAAATAGATATCTTGCTAATCATAACCTATTTGATTTGAATAATTTTTTTCTTTTTATTGATTTAGTACATAATAAATTGAGAAATGATAACCTCAAATTTATTACAATGAAAGAAAAAATGTTAAATATATGAAAGCATAAATAGTGAAACATTGAATAAAAGTATAAATATTTAAAGATATAACTATTATACAATTTTGACTTGACTTTTACCACATATAAGGTTTGGTTCTATTATTGTTTCAAAGCCAAAAGTATAAATTGTAATAACCATGTAATGATTGCAGCAAGACAAATTAAAATGTAATAAGTTGAAACCAATTGTATGTCTTTCAATATATTATTAAGTCTAAAACATTATAACAGTCTAATATTATCAAGATTGATTTTGTTTAAAATTTTATCTTAATTATTCAACCTTCTGACAGATAGAATAATGGAAATTGAAAGAAACCAATGAAATCTTAGAA
Organism: Trichogramma pretiosum; assembly: GCF_000599845.2. Taxonomy (NCBI): domain Eukaryota; kingdom Metazoa; phylum Arthropoda; class Insecta; order Hymenoptera; family Trichogrammatidae; genus Trichogramma; species Trichogramma pretiosum. Next base: position 956,656 of record NW_019641630.1, read on the forward strand.
TAATATTATTGTTTATAACTTTGATTATCAATCAATAATGACATTTTATAAGACATAATATCAATTGCAAATATGAATTACTAATAAATCAATTTATAGTTATGGCATGTTGTACTAATTATAATCGAGATAAGCAATAAAAACGAAATAAAAAAAGGTATAGAATGGATTTATACTAATTTTATTGAATTTTTTTTTCAGTAAATAACAAAATTTTCAACATTGAAATCTTTTTAAATTTGTAGCAATGAATTTAATAAATTTTTCGATACATTTCTGTAATATGAACAGTCACTTCAAACTACAACATCACTCGAAAAAACAACAACTTTATATTTTTAGAAAAATGATGAAAATGTTTTTCAAAAATTGACACTTGAATATATACAATTTCAGTAATTTAAAACTAAAAGGGTGCCTAACTAATTTAGAAACAACAAGATTTACAACATTTTCTGCTAACAGTATTTAGAAATTCATTGCGTATCAAATTATGGAATAATATTTTGGTACCACATTTTTGTTTTATATTAGCTTTGAATTTTATTAATTAATTGGTATTGACGTTTTATAATGAAATTATGATTTTCTTTTTTTGGCTTTCTTATCATAATCAATAAATATAAACTATGCATCAATGGAACAATAGCTAGATTTTATTGGATATGATAAGTATTTCAAAAGATGAACTGTTTATTAAATATGGGGATTACATAACAGTGAATATTGGAATGTAAAATCTATTTAACAAAGTCTGATATAGCTTTATTTACAGGATAAGTTTAGACTTGTTTAAATAATGATAGGTTTTCTCATCCTAACTCATCACCAGGCAAAATCCACTTCATCATTTTCATTATTTGCTTTAATGCTTCAATTAAACTTTAAAGTAGTTCCATTTAAAAACAAACAACACTCTTAGTTCAACTGACCTGTTAATAAGTAATATAAACGACGAACGAAGTGTTTAATAAATATCTTGAACAGACGATTTTCCAGTGCTCATTAAATATGCACTCTTCACTTGCGATTTATTACAAGAAACATAAAATATTCACATCGTTTTATTTCAGTCTAGTAACGCGGTTTAAATTAATACTGAGCGACTTGAGAATCTTCAACAAACGAACACAAATTTTTTATTTTCAAAATGCACGATTATACACTAAAATCGTTTATCTTCTGATGTTAATAAATTCGTACACTGAATATATAGATATTGATGTTTATTGATGTTTATAACTACATGAATAAGCAATTACTTAAAGGTAGTTGTGAGTAAAATTTAAAAGGAATATTTATATATCAGCATATTTATGCACACGAATCCTTATCTGTAAATTCCTTATTATACTTATAGCAATAGCTTATTCCTGACTAGCGTAAGGGTCTCCGCACTTAAAAATGAACTGTCACTCTATAAGTAAAGCAAGGAATAGTTACAACACAATGATGGACAATAGCCCAAATCACTTTATAAATTAATAAAAAACTTGCTAGATACTAAAATTATAATTCGATAATTTTTTTTCCTTTGTTTCTTCAGAGTGTCAGTATGCGATACCTTACTGTATTGTCACCCTAGTATCATGTCAAAGGTACATCTTCATTAACCTTTAGAACCTTCGCCGCTTACAATTAAAATTTTCATAAGAAAACCCACAATGAAAACAACATAGAAATAAGTGCATTTTTCGTGGATTCTATGTAGATTTCCACCTGAATTGTTCCGAAAAATTTTCAGATTAGAATATCTTTAGATTTTTACATGGACATAATTCCGCTGTTTTTCATTTTGAGCCGATATCTCCATTTTTAAAAATTTGGCTCGACTTTGAAGTTGAAAAAATAGGAAAAAAACGAAAAAGTGCACGTTTCTTCGGAATATTGTTGGAAAAAATGAAAATTTTCGCAAAAATGAAAATATCTCGACGTTAATACCTAGTAAAATAGTTAATAAATAACGGTGTAAAATTTCAAAAAGATTGGTCCATAAGTTTTTGAGATATGATGTACACCGTCTTTGAAAATGCTATCGTTCAGGAAACGCGTTTAAAGATTTTGAGGTCCATTCCTCTTTTCTTGGACATTAAAAAGGTCATATCTTGGTTGATCTTGCTCCGATTGGCTCAAAATTTTAACTGAATACTCTTGAATATATATGGGTCAAAATAATACTTTTTTACAAAACCGTGCACACGTATGTCACCGATCTTGACGCGCTTTTGGTATGTTATAGTACATGGTAAAAAGGTCCCAAAAAAAAATTTTTAGACCCCCTCCCCCCTCCTACCCGCCACTTCCGGTATAAACGTCCATTTTCGATCTATATTTTTTCTGAGGACATGAAGCAATTAAAAAATCTGAAAAAATTCACAAAAATACTTTTCAACAATCTGAACAACCTTGAATTTTTTCAGATTTTTTAAGTGCTTCAGGCCTTCCGAAAAAATCATTGAAAATTTTAAAAATCGAGATACGGCGATATAAGCCGATATAGTAAACGGAAATTTTTTCAGTTTTTTATTGCATTGAAAAACATAACCTCAATTTTTTTCAGATTTTTTCAGATGACCTAACGCACCTTTTGAAGCCAAAAACCGCTTTTTTTGACGAAAATAATTTTTTTAAGACGGTATGGAGCCTCGAAAAATCTGGAAAAATTTTTTTCTTGTTTTTTTCATCAAAATACATAACCTCAAATTTTTTCAGATTTTTTAATTGAAGGCGCTAGCTTCTAGAGCCGAAAAATGCTATTTTTAACAAAAAAAGGTTCCTAGAACCCGATGGTTCCGGTGAAAAAATTTGAAAATTCTTTTTTTGAATTCCTTGACAAATTTTAATAAATTTTGACCGTTTCAGAATTTCGATTGAAGCCTCCTAGCTCAATCTAAAGCAGGACAAAGATTAACGCAAAATTCTGAAGACGTTTCTGAAGACACATTAAGATATGATGAAACTATTTTGATGCTGTAGATTGAGCTAGGAGGCTTCAATCGAAATTCTGAAACGGTCAAAATTTATTAAAATTTGTCAAGGAATTCAAAAAAAATATTTTCAAATTTTTTCACCGGAACCATCGGGTTCTAGGAACCTTTTTTTGTTAAAAATAGCATTTTTCGGCTCTAGAAGCTATCGCCTTCAATTAAAAAATCTGAAAAAAATTTGAGGTTATGTATTTTGATGAAAAAAACAAGAAAAAAATTTTTCTAGATTTTTCGAGGCTCCATACCGTTTTAAAAAAATTATTTTCGTCAAAAAAAAGCGGTTTTTGGCTTCAAAAGGTGCGTTAGGTCATCTGAAAAAATCTGAAAAAAATTGAGGTTATGTTTTTCAATGCAATAAAAAACTGAAAAAATTTCCGTTTACTATATCGGCTTATATCGCCGTATCTCGATTTTTAAAATTTTCAATGATTTTTTCTGAAGGCCTGAAGCACTTAAAAAATCTGAAAAAATTCAAGGTTGTTTGGATTGTTGAAAAGTATTTTTGTGAATTTTTTCAGATTTTTTAATTGCTTCATGTCCTCAGAAAAAATATAGATCGAAAATGGACGTTTATACCGGAAGTGGGGGGTAGGAGGGGGGAGGGGGTCTAAAAATTTTTTTTTGGGACCTTTTTACCATGTACTATAACATACCAAAAGCGCGTCAAGATCGGTGACATACGTGCGCACGGTTTTGTAAAAAAGTATTATTTTGACCCATATAGAATCGAATAAGACAATAAAAAAAATATCGAAAATTTTTGCGAACAATACTTTACCCCCCTCCCCTTAAATAGGGTTGTTCCTACGAAAAAACTTGTTTAAAAACGTGTGAAATGTTCTAAATTCTTTCAAAATCCTTCATGGATACTCTATGAATACTTTGTGGCTACTTTCGAATACCAAAAGAACTCAAATCAAATTCTATTGGCTGTAATATCCAGAAATCTTGAAAAATGTTGAACGCTTGAAGAATTTTTTTGAATACTCGCAAATTTTTAAAGAATTGTTGCGAATCCTCATTGCGATCTGGAATGTCCATGTAAAATAATAAAGAAACACTCGTGGTGTAAATATTTCCCTTGGATCTTGAAACATCAGATTATAACTTCTAATTATATAGATAAAATTAATTAATCAATTTTTATTGAATTAATTATTAAAAGATTAATCGTTTTTTAAAAAGAAGCAAAATTCTTAAAGGACTCTCTCATTAGGCATTGTCCCGATACGAGTTGAACCTCGAGGTGGCGCACGTGTGTTATCCGAAGTCATGCGCACGGTACGTTTTTCGTTTGCTGCTACGTTATAGCGAAAAGAAGTTCGTCGTCTGCTTTACAGACGTTACACTGCAGAAATAGTAAGAATGGTAACATTTCGGATAACACAAGTGCGCCACCTCATGGTCAACTCATATCAGGACAATGCTTATAATAACGCTTTGTTTTCATTTTTCTGGCTACTCTTCTTGAACAATAAAAAAAATTTTTTTTAGTAAAAATTATACTTTGCAGAAAATTTTTGGGATACAGTTAAAAGCCTTCCTCACACTCTTGGTTTTTCACTTCAGTTTAAAATAAACAGCCAAATTTCTGCGTGGATTTTCAACGGATTCCACGCGGATGAAGAATTGAGTTCTACATAGATTTTTAGGTTCACAATAACAAGTTCCCTTATAAAAATTTCCTATAGGATCTCGCGAAATTCCTACAGAAGTCCTATAGGATTCCAATAGGAATTTCGCGGGATCCTATTGGAAATTTTTATAAGGGTTATTATTGCATTATAAATGTAGTAAGATGGAATATTATTTTTTTTACTAAAAATAAGATTCGTGCTGTTTTCAGAGTTATGTAAAAACACAGGTCAGCTTACGTTAAAGGGGTGACTGTCATTTACAATCTTTACCTACCTTTTTATACAACTTAGGCTGTTTCACTATGATTCCCGTAGAATTTCGGATTCCGCGTAGTACTCCGATGTGTGTCGCCAACGAATGCATGTTGCAAACGTCAAAAAATAGAATAATATTTAACTTCATGTTTAATCTACTTTTCTGTGTTGGCAGCATACGTTCTTAGGCGACGTACAGATATAAGAAGCGTACTCCAAATTGTTTGTAGAATCACCTCCAATTGATGTAATCAATGAATATAAGGAATGCGCATAACTAATTTTTTCTTCTAGTATCTGAGCTTAAGACTCTATACTGAACATTATATACGGAATTCTGGGTCTGTTATTAGCAGAAAAGAATTCGACCACGCAGATAGATTGACGTTCCATGGTTATAGATCCTTTTGGTAATCTATAATCAATAATTAATTAAAAATTTGCTGTAATCAAACCCAAATTATCTGATAAACAATTTTGGAATCATGTTTGGAATGATTGGAAAGAAACACGTAGAATTAGCAATAAGATGGTATGTTTCATTAAATAGTTTTGAATAAAATCTTTTATTTTTCCTTATAGATTTCGAGAATAGAAAAATGAAATTTTTATTTGTGATGAGTGCTATTAGGTTAAAATAATATATTATAAATATTTTCATAAGTAAAAATTATCTTGATCTGTCACATAATGTCATTGCGATGTATATTTTTATTTTTAATTTTGTAAACCCACATATTTTTGAAAAATCATAGCTATTTCCAATATTTTCATAACAACAAGCTGTCATTTTCACTTTCACAAATCAAACTTCAACAAATCAACATCTCTATATCTATCATCTATCATGTCTGTGCAAGTTATATAATCTGAAATCAGCATGTGATTAGTTCTTTATTATTTTATGAAGTATAAACTTGATTCTTAACATCTTTAAACCAATTAATTTGTCAATGATTTCAAGTATTTGTTATGAGGAAATTAAGTTTTCTTTGATGCTCTTATCAAAAACTGCAATAAGATGCACTTATATTATGAAATGATGCAACTCATAATTATTTAGTAATGAACATTTTTTAATTTTTTTTTTTTAAAGTTTTTATTTACTACTCGAGAATGCTCTTCCATTTTTATTTACCATTCCCAACTATTTTTTTTATGTATTGATAAAAAAACTAATTCATAGTCATGCTTGAAACAATACAAATGCCTTGTCCATTCATAAATTTCAGTTAATTATTGTGTACCATTCTCACTTGATATTTGTATTTTCAACTATTATTCAACTAAGATTTTCAACTAAGAATTGATCAGCTAATTTAATTGAACAATCTGATTTGTCTCTAGAAAAACTTTTCTTATAACTTTCAAGTATATTAGACTTCACTAAAAAAAATTTTGATTGTAAAGCTTTAAGAGTCAATAATATAAGTTGTAAACTACTTCTAATATTGAGAAAAAAACATTTTTTCTTGAATTAATCTGCAAAAAACACTTAAAAATTAATTGAAAGAATAACTTAATTTATTACATATGCATAGATTTTAATATATTATTACAAATTTGTAAACATTTGCTCATTTTCAGGATTCCATCAGCAGCTACCTATGGAACTGGAGCTGGCTTAGCTTTACTTTATTTTACGGATTGGAAATTGGTCTTGCAATACGTACCATATTACAGAGGAAAATATGACTTGTCAAAATAAATTATTATTAGCATTAAAATGAAAAAGTGTTCTTCAATAGTGTGAAACTCATGAATAAATAAATAGTTTTAAACGTTGTTATTATTTTTATGTTATTTTTAAAATTTATTTTACTGTGATAATCCCAAACACATGAATTGAAATCCTAATTAGAAAATTCATAATATGTCGTTATTATTGAAAATAGTTAAACAATAGAAATTGTTGTTGGTTAGAAAGTTATTAATTCAATTAAACAAGCTATTAAAATCTTTGTTGTCCAATACTAAGTTTGATATACAAAATCATTAGAAAATTAAAATGAAAATTTTGTAAAAACTATAAAAGTGAGTAATAATAAAATTTTCGAACAAAATTCCTAAGATTCACTGACTTATTAGTTATTCCAAGTCTATTGCCCCTGAGGCCTCTTGCCTCTTGGTACTCGCTCGTCTTTTGCAGGTCTTCTATATGTCGGGAGCCACAAGACCTTTGAAGTGATGGCACCAAGACACCAGTCCCTATGCGATCGGTTAGCTATACACACTCAGTCGGTAGCGGGTCTCGTGGGTTGGAATCGAACCTCGAATCTCTATATGCCTGATCAATTCCATATACAACTCATACGTCGTAACCTCTCGACCACGAGACCCTTCACTCCTTAATGTAAAAAACTTCGCATTCAACGTATCAAGCAACGTCATCTATGCCTTTTTGGTTCTTCAGACTGGTTACTTTAATTGCTTCCTCATAGCAAAAGTACAACTTTTCATTTTCAGTCGTTAACTTTCATAATATTCGGTGAATCTCTATTTTTGGATCTTAAATTAGAGCTTGACCGCTCTGCTTCCATTATACCGAAAAAAAATATAAAAATTTCTTCATTTATACATGAAAAAAATCGAAAAAAAATTTTTTCCAAAAAAAAAACCAGTTTACAACACGATACAAAAAAGCATAACTTTTTAACTTCTCGGTGGATCCTATAATATGTTTTTGACGCTTCATACGACACACAAATCCTGCAAAACGAGCTTAACAACTTCTCGCTACGTGTCTCCGTTCAAAAGTTACACTGGTTTCGAACCACCACACGTACATACATACACACACACACACACACACACACACACACACACACATCGACCCTCGCGAAAATCATGCCCAACACCGGTGGGCCCAGAAGCAACCGACGAGAACTCTATGCTCACGTCGTCGACTCGATCCTCTTGTATGGAGCGCCTATCTGGAGATGCGCCTTCGTAGAAGCAGACCTACATCCGTAATGGGTAGAGAGGGGATACGGAGAAGTGGACTACTATCTCACGCAACTCCTGTCCCGGCACGGCTACTTCAAAAGCCATAGCCAGCGCTATGATAACACCCTTAGCGCTCTCTGCCCAGTCTGCCCAAACACGATAGAAGACACGGAGCATGTGTTCTTTTGCTGTCCGCGATTCCACGAAGAGAGGGAGAGACTTCAACAAGTCCTCCAAGAAGAAATCGAGCCGGAAAACATCGTCCGGCTCATGCTCGAGACTGCAGGCAATTGGATGGCAGTAGCGTCTTTTGCGCAATCAGTCGTCACTAGACTGACGCAAGAGGCACAAGAGGTTTAAAAATGATCCGGACAATGCTGTGAGAAAAAGACGAAAACGACGTTTCTGGTTCCCGAACCCCTAATCACTGTAAGGGGGATGGGGTATGTACGAAAAAGACACAGATGTAGCAGAGAAGCTCTATAGAGTCCCCACATTCAAATGGTTTTCAGTGGGGTACTCGTTTCGAAGGGCCACTGGCTGCAGAGTTCACTCTGCACACGTCCAAAAAAAAAAAAAACAACACACACATCGACCGGCCTCCTTGGCTCAGTGGGTATAGTTCTTGTCTGCTGATACAAGGTGTGTCGTAGGGCGTGGGTTGGATCCCCGGCGAATTTTCGAGGTGCATTTTTTAGTCTGGTGTGGTCGAGCCCGTGCCCGAGGTGGAGCGGCCACTCAAAAAGAAAACACGGAATATGTCATCATAGGTACATACCATAAGTAGGAGCCCGAGGCGAGGACTCACAAGGTCGGCAATAGACGGGGAGCACAACTCTCCCAGGGTGAAGTCGGAAGCGAGAACCACACTCACAAGATGGCACTGGGTAGCGAGTTCTAATACTTAACTCAAAAGGAGACGACAGCAATGTGTGACCACGCAGTAGACGGCTCTGAAAAGGGGGATACGACAATCGAGAGATGGCATCGCGTAGGATCGGAGGTTTACCAAGTACAAAAAAATGAGTCCCTGAACCCCTAATTGTCGCATATCACTATGCGACGGATGGAAGATGTATGAAAATAACGACTAACATAAAAGTAGCAGAAATGCTCAACTAACCCCGGCCTCACCGAAGCAATGCCTAGCGGCGGTTACCGGTGAGTGTTCGAATGGGGTGGAGTAGAAAAACAAAAAAAACACACATGCAGACCTTTGTTGGTAATTCAATGTAGTTTCCAAATATCAACACAAATTTTCCTACGAAGTCTGGTTCCAAATCTCATTTTCAAGCCTATCACATAACTTCGTCTATGAGGAAGCAAATGCCGAGTATTGTTTCGTCATCAAATGAATAAACAAATTGACTCCAATTAACGTAAACATTTTCTTATATATTACGCTTTAAAGAAATCTTACGCTTTGAATCTTGAAAAAAATCTCACTGTTCCAAAAAATCTGAAAACTGATAGTAAAAAAAAACAAAAAACTGCGAGTCATTCTAGAATAAATTCAAAAACAATGAGCTGTTGTCATGAAGATACTAGGGCTTTATAAATCCTTCAATGAATTCCATAAAGAAATTCTTAGAAAATTCGAATTTTCGGAACTCAATGTTGAATCTCAATGTTGAATCAATGTATGGTCTTTAAGAAAAGCCCATATGTTGAACGGATGTAGCATTTATTATGAGGGCCTATACTACGAGCCAAAGATATTTAGATTCTAATGCATGACTACAGCTTAATAATTCATTCTCGAATGACTTGCAGTTTTTAACTATATTTGACACAACTTTTTATATTATAGAATTTTGTCGTCAACGTGCATGATGTGTTGAAGATAAACTGTCTATGCAATGCACGGTTTCATGTATACCACTCTAATTGTGTGCATGATATTGGCAACACTGTACACGCGTAACACACATCCTGTACAGAGTTAGTTCGCTCATCCGTGTGCCTTGGCAGTACACCAAATGTAATTGAAAAACCTGTTCATTAAACATTTAAACGTGACAATCTTTATTATCAACCTGTGTTGGATTATAAGTTAATCCTTCCGTATTTCAATAATATGCGGCGTTTTTACCCAAATATAAATCCTTGAACTGTATTTGTACCATGAGTTATATGTATATGACTTTTTTGCTATTAGATAGTTCATAACAAAATTAGTTGTTCATGTTTAACTTCAACGGTGTGTTACTCCTTTTGTGCTAAGCATTAATCAGCAACGCTTGCTTTTTTTCGTCATGAATATCGAAAAAAATATCCATCAATTGATTACTAAACCAATTCTTGCAAATCAAGTGGGAAAAAGAAATGTACGATACTCGTGCCATTGGGACACTTTTAGGCCCAGCTATTAGGAAACTACGCCGTGCTAAAAAGTGTTACTTATGGCACTTGTATCGTAAAGTATTATTGTGCGGGTCGGTACAGGATGCGAGTTAAAATCGAGCTAGTGTGTGGACAGAATGTGTAAGCGTGTACTAGTAGTGTGTTCGAAAGTGAGTTACAGTGTAAAGACTGAATGGGTGACACGACTGCTGTGCAACAGTGTGTTTGAGTGGGTGTTACAGTCCAAGGACTGAGCGTGGATCACGAATTTTATGTGAAAAGTGTGTGTGTAAGTTTACGAACGATGAGTAACACCAGCCACCATCATGGTGCAACCGTAATCAATTGTAATCAGCCACAAGTAAGCGAAGAATAAAAATATCTTTTATGTTGAATTCAGGTTCTTTCCATTTATCACCCTTTCCTCAGCAGTATTAGAGTAGGGTAATAATAATATTCAGTACGACAAAATATTGTATATTTAGCCCTGTATCAGGCTTTGTAACATATAAAAATACAGTGTTTTTCTAAAGCTAGTCATGGTCACAAAGGCAATAAACGTTCTGGTTTTGCTTCTGTTGAATTGACGTCCTACTCCCAAATGTATTGCAATATACATAGGAGAGAATATAGAATTGACCAAAAATTTTCGAGTTTTTGTACGTTCATTCGTCAGGCACAAAATGATCGACTTATTCAAGGCCAACTAAACGAAATAGTTGTTTAACGACAACTATTTACAAAAGACAAAACTGGTAAAACTAAGAACAATTATTAACACATGTAACATGAGTATAACACGATATTTTTGTGAAGTGTGAAAATGAACCACGAAATCCGCCTTCGTCAAGAAAAGGTCAATATTATTAGGCGAAATCAATCAAGTAGAAAACAAATTGACTGAGGGATTTGCTATTGATCTTCCAATCGGCCCTCGTCAGGTTCTCACAGAAGAGCTGTAGTCAGCTGGTGTGTCTCTCCCAAAAGTGGTGTTAAATTTTAGATTTATAATGAGGACCTGTGGAGGCCTCTTGTCGATTTGCCTATCATCCTATACGGTATACGGAGCTCACGTCAGTTTGTACCACGATTTTAATGAATTATGATTTTAGTTGATTTTAGTGATTAATTGCACCGCAAGTCCAACGTAGAGTGTAATTGAAAATTGAAGCTAATGTAGCTAGTGCAGTGCAGTCAACCAGGAGCCTCGAGAGTACGAGCGAGCCAAGCCAGTTAGGTCATCTACGCCAACACCGAGAATCGTCCACTAGGCCTACACATCATATGAGTAAATAAATTAGTAAGCCTAGATGAAAGTCAACCTTTGTAATTCAATGTATGAATGCCCGTGAATAAATTTATTGTAGTTCTATACCCAGTAAAAACCCGCATTCTTCATGTTTCTCCCTCATTCTTACAAGCCAGAATAAAAGCATTTAATAATTATTTTTCTGTGCATCTCTTGATGTTACAGAACAATAAAAGTAAGAATATTACGAGCTAGAAGGGGGCTCAATTGTTTTTAATTTGTTTATTTAAAGTATTAGGCTATAAAAGTGTAAGATTTAGTACTTCATGAAACAAGTGCCATATGTAACAATTTTGGAGCTATAAGGACCGCTCTGCGCTCGGACCTTAAATTGCGCCGAAAACTGTTCCCATGGCACGAGTATCATACTAAATTTTATAGCACTGTGCTAAATTTACAGTTTTCCCTCTTTTCCCATGCATAAGTGGCACTTTCTGGTAGCACGACCGCATGCGAGTGTGATGCGAACGCAGCGGTGCCAGAAAGTGCGACTTATGCCTCAGAAGAGCGTGCCATAAAATTTATGTGAACTTATGCCACGCGTGCTTTAAAAATGTATTACGTTTTCAGCATCACAAAAAACATTAATATATCATTCAAATGATATAAAAAATCCATCCTAGAAATTATTATTAATAGCTCAAGATGAAAATATTTTCAAGGGTAGAAGGGAAAAACATTATTTAAAAAATCAAAAAAAAATTGTATCGACGCTTTAGTTTAAGATTTTATCTTTTAGTATCCATTGTGAAATGTCAAATATATTTATGTATAATAATGGTATATAAGATATAATTAATATACCTTATACGAATATTTAAATTGCTTGTCGCAATTAAATATTAATAATCAAACAAAAATTAATAATAGGTATACTATAAACACTGTAACCATTTTTTTTAAATACACTGAACACTTAAAAAACTCAATTTCATTGAAAGCCAATTTCAGTTGTAAGATATTTTATGATTTGTAGTTCCATTAAAATTCATTTAGTTATAAATTTTTATTGCTTTTTCCAAATAGTTGATGCGAGATCGCTTCGGAGCTTTGTTCACATGTTCCAAACCAAGCCAAGGTTTCTGCGGTTGAGCATTCGGGTTTGATAGTGGAAATACTGTAAAAAAATTATATTTATATTTATGATAAATCTATTTTATTTTAGGATTGCTATAATATCTCTTTCTTGAACCTTTAACTGGTAAAATAAAGCTTAATTTTACCAGACGGAACAGAAAACAGGTGCTTCATGAAAGAACTTACTTTGATTTTGATGTGGCTTGAAATCTGATAGATCAATGCAATAATCAGGCGACTCGCTGATGAAATTAGCTTTATTGGACACAACTATAGCAAATTTAAACTGAAAAATAATTATTGATTAATTATGTAAATTCAAACGTTATAGAAAATTAAATAAATATTATATTATGATTTTTGAAGAATTATTATAATGTTTTCAAAATTTCTTTGTTTTTCTTAAAACACTTTTGTGCAAATATAAATGTTCGTTGTTATCGAAAATCGTTAGGTTAAGTGCTTCGCAGGTGGTAGTGTTTTGGGTGCAATTTTAAAGTTATGAATATGAGTCACAAAAATTTTGAAAATACATATGAACAACAAAAGAAGTACTTGTGCTTGTATTTTTAAATCGATTTTTTACAAAATGGCGTCATTTTGAACAAAAAATGTAAAAAAACACCAAAAATTCAGCTGAAATTTGTTAATAATTTTTGAAAAAATTAATATATTACGAAATCCTCAGGTACTTCTGTTGAGAAAGCAGTCGGGAATAGACAGTTCAAATTTCAAGTCGATCGGATGAAAATTGTTCGAGAAATCTTCCGCCCGACTTTGAAAATGTGAATTGAGAAAAAATCCTTCAAAGTTGTTAGTAAAAGACAGAAAAGATAAATTAAGAATATCTTTAGTCTGCCATTCCTGCATCGTACAATTGCCTTTCAGATGGAAATACTCATCCTGCAGATCCTTTCTGGTACTTATTAACATTATCTTACTATTCTATGCACTACTATACACTATAGTACAGTATAGTAGTACATGGTAGGGGTGCCTGAACACCCCAGGATATTTTTGAGGTGTTAAAGGACTCTTTATGCAAAAAAAAGAAAAAATGATTTTCAAAAAATTCTAGGGTGGTTTACCGCCTCAATTTTGGCACATAAGAAGTATGTATTTTGAATGGTATGCATGCGTATTAGTGATATTGATTTTTAATTTTCCAGCCAGACTATTATCGAAACGATAATATAGTTTATGCAAAAGAGTGGTCGTAATTTCAAGGTGAACCAGCTTTTTTCTTGAAAAAGGGTTAAACATTAAGAAACACGGGGAGACTATGCAAACGACAGATTTTATTTTCTAGTGATTTTTATTAGGCATTATTCCATCCTTTATTTTCAAGCCAACTTCAGGTATTTTATGACTCGCAAGTGTAGCTTAATTTGCTTAATTGCAGGAGATCAAAAGAAGGTAAGAGTACAAGACTCTTCGCGGACATGGATGAAATGAGACTGCTTTAGGAAGCCACACGATGCGCTAGAAGAGCGATCGTCACGGGCCTCCAAAATAACTCGGGTGACATAAGTGTGTGAGAATGCTTGCAGTTGCGGGGACGAGCAGAGTTAGCGTTAGCGTAATATGATTATTCTATAGAAAAAAGTTCCAGTCAAGGGTGATAAGGCTACATATGAGCCGAGACTGCTGCACGCGTTTGATTTTTTAGGTCTAAACCTTTGGTCATGCCATCAATTGGCTTCTCTTTAATAAGTCAATAGAGGGACTACTAACTTTTTTAGGTTGGTCGTACAATGCGATGTCTTGGACAAATCTAATTTGCTGGATAGGTTCATCCCAACCGCCCAAAACCTCCGACTATTGTGGGGACTATTGACGGGACAGCGAGTTCCTTAGATAATATGTAGATTCCTAACAAAATGAAAAACATCTAAGCTATGTTGGACTTAATGTTTTTCACAGGAAAGAATAATATCTATCCACTGAAATTTAGTAGTTCAGGGAAATTTACAACCATTCAGGAATTTGTAAGAAGTTGAGGGTAAGTCATATATCCGGTAAGAACACCTTTGCGGCAACAGATGTCACGAGAATTTCTCGTCATACGAGAGAACGAATATTCTCAGCTATCAAAAAGTTCAAAGGTCTAGAACATTCAGCCAATATTGTTACACGATTCAGATTTAAATTATTTTTTCCTTAGTTAAAAGTGAATCATTTATTTTCCAACTTTGTGATGCCATTCAGGAAATTGATATAATTATGCCTCTGCAACATTGTCAATACGAATTGTCTTTCAAACTTACTTATTTAGGATTGACTGTATTTAAAGGTTGTAAGAATTAAACAACAACTATAAATTCAACTTACGTCAAAGTAAGTAGAAAATAAAAAAAAACAGACCAATTGTGTCAATCTTCTAAAAGTTATCACAAAAATTCAAGATGATTGAATGTTTATTCAGCGCACGAGCGTAGCAAATATGATGTCACAATGCTATGAAAATTTTTACATTTCCTCGACTCATCAATTAGGGTTATAATAAAAATTTAGTTTGACATACCAGAAAATAGTACTTTACAGCATTGCAGGGCATAAGTTCACATTTGTTACGCTCGGGGGCTTACTTAGCGTTACCAGAAAGTGTGACATATGCATCGGAAAAAGGAGCATAAATGGGAACTTAGTACAGTACTATAAAATTACGTACGAATTAAGGGTGTGCGAGTACTCGATTTCTCGAGTTTACTCGGTTCGAACTTGATTCATCGAGCTTGAGTTGGAAAAATTCGATTACTCGAAAAAATGACGAGTACTCGATCGAGTCAACTTTTTTCGAGTACTCGCACACCTTTTGTACGAATCTTTGAATATTAGGTCTATAGCGTGTAATATAATATAAAGTGTCCAAGAAAATAAATATGCTTTGTAAAAAATGGTTCAAAAAAAATTTTAACTCCTGTATGAATGATATTGTGATAAAATGGTAAGAAATATTTCCAAGAAAATATTAAAAATTCAAGACTTTACGGTATCGATATATGTAACTAAAAAATGTAATGATTAAGAATAATTTACGTGATTAAATTGCGATAAAGAATCTATTATTCAAATTACCTTTTCGAATTCCTTTTCTTGAATATCTAATTTTTTAAAAAGTCGCTCTTTCATTTTGGGAAATAGTTCACCCTGAAAAAGAAATAATAATTTGTATGTTAGTTTTTATTTTTAATTTTTTAATCGAATGTAGAAAAATTCCGTGATGTTTTTATAATTCACCATAGTTAAGTAAAAATAAATGAAATAAATAAAATAGTAAAAGGTCAAGAAACGACAAAAGGACACACTTTCACATATAAGGACATTTGTTGAGAATTAATTTCTAATTTGTTCTGACGTAATAAGTACATTTGAAAAATATGATTCGTTACTAAATTTATCTAGTTTAAATTCCCTAAACAACACAGGTAAAATTATGAAAAACTTACTTGTTTTATTTTGAATAAAAATGGTATTCCAAAGGTTGAAAACACATCTTTGTAAAAGTGTGCGACAGGAACAAGCATTTCATCTTCCGATAAATTTAGTTCATCTGAAGGTACTTCTTCAATTCTGTATATTTTAGAACTGTTAGTAGCGAGTGTTTCAAGTAAAACATCATCTTTAGGTCCAATATGTACTCTGTTGCTAATTATTTCAAGAATTCGTAGTTTACCGGAACTATTTTCTGTAAATTCTATTTGTTTTTTTGCTTCTTCTAACAGATTCATGACTGTTCCATTTTTATTAGGATAAAGTACTATCTCTTTTTCTTCTTTCAAATTAGAACTCACCCAAATACATTTAAATTGTTTTTTGTTTTCCAGCTCATTCACATGTATGCTCAACTGCTGATAAAACAATTTTTTTACCTTCGGTTTGCAATTTGCAACTAGTTCTTTCAATGTACCATCAAAAGTACACTTTAAAGGAATTCCTGGAGAGTCTTTATAACTGAAAAAAAGTAAAGTTTTAGTGGATGGTGTTTGTTACAATTAAAAATAAGACATAGTAAAAATGTATTATTCTGATTAAACTCATAACACCATTATTTTTAGGAGATATTGAAGAAATCTTCAATGATCAAATTTAATAATCAACACAATACAAAAGTGTTCGCTTCAACAAAAAATTTTTTTTTACTATTATTATTTCTGTATCACTAGAACATCATATATACTGACATTATGAGACAATGAACGGATTGAAAAAGATCGAAAGATTCTGGTAAAAATACAAATAAACTTTTTCGATCAAATCGTCAAATAGCTCGCGGTCATTCGTTGCCAGGATCACATGCATCGAAGTGTCTATACTATACAGACAAGCCTCGACTAATGAGCCAATAGTTTGACGCTATACAAGATGAATTAGCTCGTTCAATCTTTATCTCGCACCGCAAGCGTAATAAAAAAAATCAAAAACCCTAAGTCCAAATTTTTGGTGTGCAGTACTCCACACGGAGCAGAATCTCACGTTTTTACACGTTCATCTCTGTATTTCACGTAGCAAAAATGGAATGTACTTGCTGGAAAACATGCATTTCGATGGGAAATTTTCTCAGTTTCCGATCTAGACTATTTTAAAAAATCTTAAAAAATAGGGTTTTTGAGGTATTTAAAGTTGAAAAGCTTATTTTTAAATTTTCCGGGAAAAATTAAATTTTTAAAAAGCTGAAGAAATTGTCAATAGATAACGTATGTCACACATTTTTTCAATAGCGTTAAGGGGGTTATAAGACTAATTAAAAATTAAGAAATTTTGCCTAAAAGTGCCGTACGACGAGCGCATTAAGAGATTTGGCTAAAATGCCTCACATTCATGATAGAAATAATTGTACTATAGTCCGTAAATTCACTATATAAGAGTTAAAGTTTTAAATTATTGATTGAGACCTGGTTTCCATTCTTTCCCAGACCGAGATGTTAAACAAAATTATTTTGTCTGACTCGTGAAAACATTGATACTTATGAAGGGTTATTACAAAGAAAATATAAGTTAATAATAGGTCCAAAAATTATACTCACTTTTGACATTTGAAAAATTGTAACAAATATGGATCAGTCTGAAGTTTTTGAGCAACTGCTCTTGCCATTTGCTCATAAGTAATTCTTTGCGAAAGTTCCATGGTGAAACCAATATCATTGGGAACGGTCTTGTCACAGAAACTAACTTCAATTCTTGACGATAGATCTCTAAACATAAAAATAAAAAATAATATTAATATCAATGAAGGGAGGTTAACGAGATCGACGTAATTAAAAACTATTATATTAATAAATAAACTTCTATCGAGAGGATCTAAATAAAATCTATTGAGAGGCCGATTTTATCATTAAATACTTAACAAATTGTTTCAAAAGTGACAAAGAAATACAGCAAAAAGTGTAAAAGCTATAAGCTCTAAAAAAATGTCCTTGATCATGATTTTGATAAATTTTATGTAAGTACTTGGAGCTATTTCTACTTCTGAGGAAGATTTCTTTTGGAAAAGTTTGGTTTATCTTATTGCAAAACTATTTTTTAATCGCGAAAAGTCGAATGTAATTTTGAATTACATTCGAAATATAGCGAAAATTTTAATTTCAATTTTAAATCTAAAACGGTGGCTCAGTAAAAGAAAAAAATCATTGTATACATAACGATCAAATTTATTCGGGATGGACTCAAACCGGCGACTGCTCCAAAGGACTGAACTACGGAAATCGTTATTAGTGTACACGAGTGAGAGAGGTAAGTTACTCTAATTTTTACGTTATCGTTAGGTATTTTTCTATCAGAAACCTAGCCTATTTCAACCGAGGCCCTGGCTTATCTTTTCTGTAAACTTACAACAATACTAAATTTCAAATTAGGTTAGCATCTTAAACTCAACGAAATTTTTTACCTGAAATAGTCTCTACAAGTGGGAAGTTCGAATAACTGATTACTCTCTTCAAATCGCTGAAATACTATTATATCTCCATCCATCAACTCTTCAAGAACTTTTTCTAATGATTCAGAGTAATTTTCAATTTTTTCCACCATGTTTGGCTTTATTTCTTCATAAAGGACAAGTTTAGTATCTGCGTCATAACCAGCTTTTTGATTTAAAATAGGTATTAGGTCCTCTGAAAAATAGTATTTAATTAATTAATAATGTTGAATAATAATGTTGAAAAATAATTTGTAAAATAATGATGTGTGAGATTGGATCAAAGATCTATCATATATTAATTAATTTGTATCTATTGTCAAGTTCTGCCACATAATGCCAAGTGGATACTCAATCACCGTTTTAGTGTACGAAATCTTGACAAAAATTTTATAACAAAATCGATTACCGAAGTACATGAGGTTGCTGATATTATTAATACAAATAAATATTTACTTACGAACTTTAGCTGTAACAGGCATATAATGATGTCCACAATAGTGAATCTTTTTTTTCTTGGGATCATAAAGTTTGAAAAAAAGCAAGACATCAGTATCTTTATCGAATGAAGGTAAAGCATTTAAATCACAGTCAGGTGATAAAATTTCAACAAAAACATTCCAAGGATTTCCACTTTCAGCACATTCAGTAACACTCTTTTGCAATTCTATTTCTGATTCGATAAGAGTTGGTCTACAAGTTTGATTAGATCTTAAACTAAAAGGCCAAATTCGGATTTGATCCACAGCATATTTCTGAAAGAATAGTTTACATTGATACAGTAAAATTAATGTTATTTTTTATAAAAATGTTTTTTATCGGTAAACGAAATTCAAATAAAATTTAAAATGAAAATTTAGTAAAGAACATTAAAACTTAAAAAAGTCGTAAATTTATGAGGCACACATTATCAGGGGTATGCGAGTATTCGAATTTTCGAGTCAAGTCGGAAAAATTCGAGTACTCTAGTATTTTCGAGTTTTAGCTAAATAAATGATACATTAACAAAACTATAAATGTCCCCGTTGCTTGTGCATGCTCTTCAGTGTTATTTACTCGCAGCACTCTTATTTTTTTGCTGCGCAAGTTTTTTGCTTTGATAGCGAATACAAATAATAGTAAATATAAGGTTAGTAACGTATTTTCTATAAATTACTGGGATTATACGAAGTTTTAAGAGAACATTTATAAGTCACAGAACTTTGCGCAAGTAAATGGCGTTATTAAAATAAAGCCTCTCAAATATTTATTAATTTTTGACCGATTAATATGTCAATGAGATTTTCTTTATTCTGCACCATTAAGTTCAGAACTTATTGCAGCCCGCCCGAGGAAATATTTGTTACAGACTTTATGTATCGACCAAATTTAGGTTTACCACTTAATAATTTCAAAGAGAGCGACTATAGTTAAAGAATGTATTAATATAATGAGTTCCAATCACACTTCATGAAATGTTTGAAATGCTCTTGATATTTTACTGATTTAGATTGTTAAATTATATAAAACAAGTTAATATACGTACAAGACTTTCACTCAATATTTCAATGAATTCTGATAAAGTTGATTGCTTCTTCACTCTAAATGTACGGTAAACAACTTTTTCTTGATCGTACAAATCGTTTCCTTGGTGCCCTTCAAAACTATCTTCAAACAAAACGTTTACAGTCATAAACAAATACGCTTCATTTCTTTCTTTGCGTTTGATTTGTTCTAACCGCTTTTCTTCTTGGAGTCTTTCAACAAGCTGAAAATGAACAATTAATGATAAATGTGAATGAATTACAAAATAATATAACGTGTACAGTAAAATCTTTCTATAGTAAACACTCTTATTAGCAGACACTTGTAGAATAACCTAATGTTTCTAAGATTTTTTATAATTTACTCCTATTCCGAATTGTGAACTCTCTTAATAATAGGAGCGAATATCATGTTTGAGATAAAAGGACACGTTGTTTTCGATTTAGATAGTTTATAACTTTTTATTGACAAAGTAAGTAAGAACACACGATATAATACGTACATAACGATGACTGGGCACACTTATTGATTGTAAAAACTTACACGAGTAAATATGCAAAGTGGTAATTTACAGTTCTTTTTAATCTTGTTAAATTCTGTGGCTGTTAGAAGAAAGTAAGTTTCAAAATTCTTTAAAAAATACTTATTGAAAAAATTTAAAATTTGCACTAAAGCATAAATAAACTTCAAAGTGCGAAGAGAAAATCAGATTATATATAGAGCTTTTCTTTGAATAAATTCTACATTCGACTAACTTGTTCTATGGTCTGGTGCTGACATCTGAAACCAAATTGATAAAAGAGAATTAGCTTTTTCTTTGAATAATTGTCTATATTCCGGAAAAAGTAGTTTTTTCTGCGATCTTTGACAGCAATGAGAATAGACGGATTGGTCTAAAGGATGAAACATTGTCAGTAGCTTCTTTCCATTGAGCTCGACAGTGACACAGTCAAAGGTACGCATTAATGACCAAACCTAAGAGCAATAGGTAGTAATTCTCTGGGCATCATTCCAGTGATTTTGTCATGATCAGGAGATTTATGAGTTTTAATGTTCTTGTGCTGCTGGTGCCGTTGCCCAGTTTAGTTGGTAATAATGGAATGTTGTCAAAAAATTGCATAGTTGCAGCGATAGAAATTGTTTTCTTCAGGTCACATCATTTCTAGGTCGTATGGATTAAACACATGGGTAAGGAACTGCGCGAAAGAAGTTAGAATTGGAGAAATAAAGAAAGGTGCCGAAATAATGCGGCGATTTGTTTAGTCGACCCAGTTCCCTATTGGGGAGAGTCCGAATAAGAATGTCGATGTGCTCTGGCGTACACTAAAATACGATTGGCGGTGTGCCCCAGAAATATTTGGAAAGTGACTGCTCGGTATTTTCTGCTCAGAGTCTAAGAGTCAACTGTTTGTGGGTCGCTTATATAGGAGCAAAGCGCACGCTGATTGGTCGACGCAACGGGGTGGGGATGGGCGCAGTCGTCTTTGCATGTGAGTGGGGACAACATATATAGAAAATTGTCTATGGTTTATCACTGTTGAAATGGTTGTGTAAATCAAGATGTAGTTTTGCTGAAGATAAGGTGAAGCAGTTTTGATCTTGGATTGCTTCATTAACTTATTTATCTGTGTTGGGGTTTGCAATCTGAAGCCCTAACATGGATGCTTTGCGTTGCAGTCACCACCGCACAAAAAAGATGACTCAATTTGGCAAGGAATGCTTCGAAAAAAGTGTTTTTTAACACGATTAGGTTGAGCAAATACAAGATGTAAATGAATGTTATTTAATTTATATTTTTCTTCCCCCTTCACTATTTTATAGTGTCCGCTAGAGAAAGAGTTTACTGCATTCATATACGATATAAAGAGCAGCTTGATATAACCTATTTCTCATTTAAATGTGTTTTGGTTTTGTATTAGGTTAATAACGTTAATACTACTTTTCATAGGCATATTATTCTTCACGTTTATTTCTTAATATTACTTATACTAAATTTTTTCATTTCATAGATTCAGTTTTTCGAAAATTCGTACTCGCATAGAAGCAACCTTGTTAAAACATTAAACACCTATTTGACTTTAAACTTACAAAATTAATGTTTTACTACATAAGCATTGATTAATGAAGCTTCATTTTAAATTAGATTTCAAGACATAGATTAGAATCTGAAACTTTAAAGGACTGTATTTACCTCTTGAGGGATATCTTCTTCCTTTACTTCCTGTAAAACATTCTTAATGTCAGAATTTTTAATGTAGACCAACATGTAGGCATTGGTACAATGTTTGACTGTCATTGACATATCATCATCTTGTCCTCCATAATTGTGTTCAATGGCTTCTGCTTTTGAGCAACGAGAAACAACGTCATCGTCGAATTTGCACCACTAAAAATTATTAATATTATAGTTTACTTATTATATCAGATTCTTTAAGAATGTAATAAATATGTATTGAAAAATAGAATATTTAATAAATTTAAATTTCAACTTAAAACGTTTCTGATGACTGATCTTTGAAGTGCCTGTAGTAAACCGAAATGATTAAAATTTTTAAGACTTTAAAAACGTCAAGCACTTTAAAGACAATCTAATGGAATGTCTATTTTCATCACGGGTTTTAACAAGTCGATTGTGATATTGCCTTCAACTAGAGTAAAAACGTTGACATTTTAGGTGTTAACGGTATAAACATGAAATTTAAAATTACCTTTCCATCTCCTGAAGGGTTGATAAACACAACGTAGTGACCTCCGTGATTGTCACCGCTGTGAACTAAAACGGCGTGAAGAGTGTAGTCTACACTTTGGGTTTCTTTTCCAGTTTTTAAATACTGTCCAAGACTTATTTTTTCATAAAACTCAAATCTATAAACAAAAATTAGAAACAAAAATAAATAAAAATTCCCATAAAAAACTTCTGATTTTAATTAATATACTTTTTTTAAATGTTTCATTTTAATATTTATGATTAACTTATTTAATTGGCAAATTTATGGATCATTCTCGTATTGTCGGTAAAATACAAAGGACAAAAGCACTGCTTGAATGTGAAATTCATTTCGTCATGCGTAAGGCTTCGAGAAAGCTAGCAGGAGGTGTAAAACTTTATAATTACAGTAAGGGGGACACTTCTTCTCCCAGCTATTGAGAAGTGAACTGTGGGCAGAGCTTGATCAACGACAGTTACATAACGTGTCAATAGACTAAACGAAGAGTGCACTGCTACTTAAAGTACGCGGCTATGCTCTTAGATTAGTTCTACCGATAGAGGACCCTCGCTGTGTTCGAGCCCTAAATTACGTTGTGCCAAAAAGTATTACTTAGGCCACTTGTATCGTAATATTACTTTACGATAAAAAGGCTATAAGTAACACTAATAGCCGCGTCAAGAAGTGTCCCCTGTGGCCCAAGTATCTTACTCCATTTTATAGCACTGAGCTGAGTGCACATTTATGCCCTCTTATTCGAGTTATAAGTCGTACTTTCTGGTATCGCAGAGTGTGATAGGAGCGACGCGGTTCCAGAATGTGTGATTTATGCCACCGAAAAGCTTGTCTTAAATGTGAACTTATGCCCTAAAGTGGTATAAAATTGCGTATAATACTTGTGTCATAAAATACCATTAATTTTAAAATAATAATCAATAAACAACCAATTAAAGTTTAACATACAATATATAGTAACTAAATTACGCACCTGTCATTAAACTTCACTGAGCAATCTGTGATTGGATCGTATTGAAACCTCATCAAGTGCAGATGTAAAATGGGAGGAAAAGAAGAAAACATGACACCTTTTTCAGCTTCTTGAAGGCCATGTTCACCGGCGTCATACTTATTATCACCATCTAATATTTCAGTGCTCACATAATCGTCAAACGATTCATAAACTGAAAAAAATAAACATTAGATTCTTAGTAAATGTTAACATAATAATGCATATAAATACTAATAACTACATTTATTGCACAAAGTTCAGTGAAGTTAGTTGGCAACGAGAATCATTTAAATCATCAAATACCATTAATTTAGATTGTTATAGACCATCAAATAGATAAACAGATAAACAACAGTAACATTGGGCTAAATTAAAAATTAATATTAAGGTAAAAATGGACCTATAAAAGTTGTATATGAAAAATGTGTGATTTTAGTACATTATGAACCTTTCTTAAAACAAATGTCACGGAAACATTACATTCTTATAATTTATTTTTGACGGTCAACGTGAAACTTATAACCTTCACTTGTAGCGATTAAATAGCTTGAATTAAAACGACTAGTAGTGTGCAGGGTTCAAATACAGGTCAGACAGAATAACTCACGGTATGAGACATAATCTTAAATTTTATCATTTTTCAAAGATGGAAAAATTATTACTTTTAGTTAAATAGTTTTAGATATAATAATCGTGATTTGCTTCATACTTTCGGAATTGCAAATTATATAACCTCGGTAAAAATAATACATTTTTTCGCCATTTTTGTAGCGTTTTTTTTAAATAATAATGGTCATTTTATGGACACTCATCATTTAATCGCCTTTATTATTAAAAAAAGTGTTACAAAAATGGCGGGAAAATGTAACGTTTCTATTAAGGAAGATGCATTTTTAAATTTGAATTATAATTTTTTCGTCATATTTAAGAATAATTTTCCAAAATTAATACTCAATTTTTCTTATCGAATAGCTGCACATAATTCGACGTGCCAGTGCTGAAAGATGCCACTTCGCGCTCCAGTAGAAAGATGCCATTTCGCGCTTCGAGCTGAAATATACCACTTTGGCGTTCGATTCTGTAGGATGATTTTTTCTGCGTTTGAAGTGACACCATGTAATGTTTCATGTTTTAGAAGTAAAATTGAATGCTCTTCCAGAATCTGGCGTTGGAGTGAAGTTAATACTTAAAATTGAAGCTTCAAACGCAGCTCTAAAGTGGCATCTTTCAGCACTGGCACGTCGATACATATCAACTTGAATTAAATAATTTTGTCTTAAGTATTTGAATATATCAGTATTAATACTCGTTTTGCTTGTTTTAAGAATACATAAAAGTTGTTTTTTAATACTTACTATTCTTTTTCCCTTTAATATTAAGTTGAATATCATAAAATGTTTCCACTCTTTTAGATGTGTAGTCAATATTTTTACATTTTATGAAAGAAACCATCTTTCCCTCGAATAATTTTGGAACGGTACCTTCAACGCACGTTCCTTTCATTTTACTTTCGAGTTTGTCAAGCAGCTGAAAAATGATTTAACAAACATATGAATAGACTTGAAAAAATAATGTGAAATAAGTAATGGTTTGTGCAAGCAGATTATGATTTTTATTTTCAATGAAATGCATCAAAAAGTGTATTCAGGGAAATTTTTTTTACAACTTTATAGAGATTGTAGTGTTTGGCGTACGAAAATGAAAAATTTCTAAGGAGGCTGTAGCGATACAATATAGTTCTGTACTAAAACGCCGTATGCGCAAGGCTATATGCATTACGCAGCGCACAGCATTAGCATGGAAGAACACAGGGTAAATGAGTTGGACTCCTCATATCTTTTGAAAATGGTCAGAAACGCCCATTTATAATTTTATCGTTCGAAAAAAAATAAGATTTCCTATAACATATATTAATTTCATTAACTTGTTAAGTGATTTGAGCTCACAGTACACAAAAAAATGACACTTTTCATACAATTCAATGTTAAATAGCCAAAACTTAGAATCTCATTATTTTCCCAGTTTACATGGAAACCCCAAATTTTTTTTACCAAAAATCTTATAGTTTCATAAACTATCATTGGTTAAAATTTCACTTCGATCCAAACTTTTTTTCATTTTCACTACAGCCTCCTTAAATTCAAGTTTGTACATTTGTTTTTTGAATAAAATAGGATCTTTTCTAAATTTCTACAGTTTCGTTTTTACTATTTCTACACGCGAGCTTAGTTTATGTTCCTCAATATTTAACCAGTATTTTTGAAAGGATATTCACTGTCAATAAAAATAATGAATGTTATATTACTGATTTATGCCGCGAGTAACAGATAAGTATCGGGATTTTCATTATTAGCGGCCGCGAACTAGGTAGCTCAGACTTATGTACTGTTATTTTACTTAGTGGTCAGAAAAAGGACTTCGAGCTTTGCGCAGCATCTAGAAAATAGTCACTTCCATATTGCTAATATAAAAAATTAAATTAAAATCACAAAATTAAGCTAGTCCTGGAAGAAAATTAGTAGGGAGAAAAGAAAAAACTAAAATATAATATCATATGAATGAGTTGCAGTAATGAGTGGCTTTTTATATAAATCTAGAATAATCATATAGCTTTACCACTCTTAAAAATTCTTGAACATCATGTTGCATGAAGGAATCCAAAGTTTCCCATCCAAAGCTTTTTGTGAGTTTTTTGGTACCCACTGGCTTGTCACAAAATTGTAATTCATGAAATACTCTTTGCAGAGCTAGAGCTACACTTTTACTAGAATCATCACTTTCTGTTGGCATTTTATACACAGCTTTTCTCAACTGAAAACAAAAATAGTCAATTAAATGTGATGAAAGAAATACACCGTTATTTATTATTGAGAAATCCATTTTGCGCTTTACTTGGCATTCATGACCAAACAGCTATCGCAACACGCTCTTTTTAAAAGAATTCGAAAAACGTATTAAAGTTGACAATAAACTACTAAAAACTACCAAAAATCTACGGATGCTATACTAAATTTTTTATCAAATTTATCCACACGTTTCTCTGTTTTTGTTAAATACGGCACCGATCCAAAAACTTGAAACATCCGAGTTCGAATATCGAGAATTTAGGCGATACGAGCACACTTGTTCTCGCATGAGTGGAAAATCGCAAGAAAATTACGCTCAGACTTATTTATTCGAACGCACTATGTGCAACAACGATAGATTGCCTGCAGAAAGGTGGATATCTTCGCTATCGAATGAAGCGTTGGTAGAGAACACCGATAATTATGAGTTCTAATTATTTGTGGGTAGTTGTTAGTCTTGCTTTCAATTATCCATGCCGGAATTGCATTGATCTAGGTCACGCTTGAGCGCTGTCGTGGCAAAGCGTGCCTTAAACGTAAATTTTAGCCAGGCAGGACTATAAAACGGGTTTGCGCACTAAAAAGCGTGCAAAAAAACGCAATTTTCGACATACTATTGCACAATAGTTATTTAAGCAACAAGTGCGCAAAAAGCTGGGCACGTGTGGCAAACAAAATTTTATGCAATAGTAAGCGAAAAATAGTTTCATTTAAATGAGTCATTTTACCGCACACCCTTGTCCAAAATGAGGCGTTTTACCGCACACCAGTGTCGAAATGAGGCATTTTACCATACACTAGTGTCTAAAAACACTTTTTGCGAACTAAACAATATGCGAAAAATACATTTTTCGTCGTACTATTGCATAAAAAATGTTTCCATATCATGTAAGGCTCCGTATTGTTGAACATTTGGAGCCCATAGATAGAGTGAGTGTTGGCATTGCAAATGACGTCTGTCTCGAGGCAATTGGTATCGGCAGAATAAATATAAAACGACGTGTCAACGGAAAATGGTTGGGCGGGTATCTAGACAACGTGCTTTATGTACTACAATTAAAAAGAAATTTTTTTTCCACCAAAGTATCTAGGTTTGAAAGTCTTATTTGAGGGATACGATGTAAAATTACTGAAGAAAAGTAACGAAGTCGTGGCAGAAGGAAGAAAATTCTATAGAAATATTTTTAGTTTGTCCTTTAAAGCAATAGTTCCCCGTGAGGCAAATATAAATCAGAGCAGCTGCACGCTTCATTCTCTGCACGAGACCCTTGGAAACATAAACAACAATACGATCAAGAAAACAGTAAAGAATGGAACTGTCAGACAATGATTACACAGCCACACAAAAAAAAAAATTTTCAAACCCACCGACCGGACCTAGTGGACTTTATGTTTTAGGAGTCGCTGAATCCGAATCCGAGGTCGGATGACCTTCAGAAGGTCACTTTCAAGGTCATTGGGAGGTCAAACTACAAGAATTCAGTAAAAATATCCGAAAAAATCAAACTTATGTTATGAGAGTTGCTCAATCTGAATCAGAGGTCATTTTGACCATATCCCGCCATGTACAGGTCATTTGAAGTTATTTTAAGGTCAGGTCACGAAAAAAGCTTTAAAAAATCTGAAAATACTCATAAGGATGCTGAATCAAATCTGAAGTCAGATGATCCCTACGACCTTGACTTCAAGGTCATTTGAATGTCAAACTTAGAGAATTCAATATAAAAATCCGAAAAAATCACATTCCTATTTTGAGGGTTGCCGAATCTCAATCATTGTTCATATTGACTATACCTAGCAATTTTAAGGCCAATTGGTGGTAATTTATAGGTCATATCAAGGGTTACTAAGTGAACGCGATAAAATAACAGAAAAAGATTGTGTATAGGTTTTGGGAGCTGAGGAATTCAGATATTTTATCATCAAGATCAAGGTTTTTTGCATGATTTTTTACTTTTTTCTCTTGTAATGCACGTTGTTTTCTTCCAACGACCAGCGTAACAGTTGCTGTTTGCGTTCAGTTCCTCTATGTTGGCTCTTTCCCTTCTACATCCAGCAGTAATCAGCCATCATTGAAACATCCCATCTACCTGGATTTCGCTGCTCCATATGTTTTATGTCTTGATGGAGCCATTCTCCTTGCCCGTCGCTATAATCTCCACAGTATTCTGGGAGCTAATGGTAAGTCCACTAGGTCCGGTCGGTGGATTTGAAAATATTTTTTTTTGTGGCTGTGTTATTTTTGTGAGGGATGTCAATATGGAAAAGCCCATCGAGGCACACAGAAAACGTTAGCTACGGAAAATGAAAGCTTCGAGCCTGGTGAGCGCATACACGTAGATCTGTGCTGCTACATGACTCAATCGTTGTCAGAGTCGAAATTCTTAATGCTTTTAAAAGATGGATCTTCAGGCTACAGACAAGTGTATTCTCTTAGGCACAAAAATGAGGCTACGAAGTTTTTCGGCAAGTTCTACAATCACGTTCTGACATCAACCAATAGAAAAATCAAGACATTACGATGTGACAATGGATCAGAGTTCTGCAATCGCGAGTTCAGGGTTTTCTTATAGGAAAAGGGAATAAGCTTATGTACGTCTGCACCACATTGTCTATACCAGAACGGCTTCATCTAAAGAGACAACAGGAACGTAGTGAAATCGGCACGATCTATGCTCCACGATGAAAGTTTGACAATATTCTTGTTGGCCCAGGCTGTTAAAACAGCAGTTATGAGCTATTCCACAACAGGTGTTGCAGGGCAAAAAAATGAAGTTGAAACTAACCATGTACTCTTCAAGAACACAATGAACAATGGAAATCCTGAAAATCACAGCCCCCTAGGTCCAACCCTCGTGAATCTACAGGGGCTCAAAGTTGGGTTTTCATGTTTTGAGGATATTCTGCTTCTTACTCTGCTTTTCCTGGGGTGCATATGAAAACATTTCTAAACTCTGTTTTTTCATATAAAATTTGATGTAAAATTCAAATCTGTACTCAAATACGACATTCATAACCTTAAAACCCCTTAAAATGGAAAAAATAGTGTAAAATAGCATGAGAGTAAAAAAACAGTTGTTCGTATACCTCAAATTAATACCTCTAAATACAACTTCTGATAAAGTTTGGTAACTGAGTCACCATTACAGTACGATTACCATTACCATTACAGTCATTATTGAGGTTTTTTCCTCATTTTCCATGTTTTTTGGCTCTTCGCAAACTACCAAATTGTCTGTAATGACTCAGTTACCAAACTTTATCAGAAGTTGTATGAAGATGTATAGATGAACATATTAAAATATTGGCTAATTTGAGGTATACGAACGACTTTTTTTTTACTTTTATGCTATTTTACACTATTTTTTCAATTTTAAGGGGTTTTGAGGTTATGAATGTCATGTTTGAGTACAGTGTGCAAATGTGTGAAATTTTGTCCGTTTGGACCGAAACAGGTTCATAAACTAAAAATGTTCTTGTTGGGGTGAAATAACCAAAGTTTTCAATCAAAATAGACTAATAGATCACTATAGAATAGTCACAAGGTATATGAGTTATTTGTTCTCTAGAAAAATAGCCTCAGAGTCGATAAATATTAATTTTTGTTACGTAAAATCAATTTTTAGTGCGGTATGTGGTATTTTTTAGATTGGTAAAATTATTTTAAGGAGGCTGTTGCGACCCAAGGTGCTCTTGGGTTGCGCTGCGCCGCAGTGCGTTGCGCGGCACATTATAGACAGCACCGTTTGCTACAGCTGTGCTCATTTTTACATTCGGAGCTATACAGTTTACGTCGTGTGACTCGGTATAGCTGCGGTAATATTTTTCAAAAAATAACTTTTTTATTTGCCTGAAAACACACCTTTTTTATTATATCATTCGAAAGTTAATGAAATTTCCTATAATAAATATTAATTTCATTAACTTCTAAAGTGATGTGAGCTCACAGTACACTAAAAACTGCCACTTCCCATTCGATTCAATGTTAAATGGCCAAAACTTTGAATTTCATTATTTCCCAAATTTGCATGGAAAACCCAATTTTTTTTTACTAAAAATCTTGTAATTTCATGAACTATCGTTGGTTAAAATTTCACTTCGGTCTAAAGTTCATTTTATTTTCGCTACAGCCTCTTTAAAATGATAATTTTCTTGAGCAACATCTTGAGATGATTTTTCCATTTTTCGACAGCTCAAAATATTCGACCTAATCCTGCTTTCTACGGTCATGGAATTATGCTATTCGTCGATATTTATAAACAAACATTTGCTTGCCTCTAGAAAACTAACGTACCTAACAGTCGAGTATTCATTTTAGCTCAGTACGCATTCCAACCTTATTTTAGCTATCTCTACAAATCGCGCATATATTTAGTATATATACCAATCGGACAGGTTTTCTGACACTTGCGGGAATTGACCATACTCTATCTGTTGGTGAAATCGGAAAGCTTTGATTATGCTAAAAGTTGTTACAATACAAAATAAATTTTTGAAGTATTAATCCTCACATTTTCCCATAATCCATAGTAAAATTTGCCACATAACAATTTTTACTTTGTAACATAGCAATTTTTTGAATATCTTATAAATACTTTTGAATTATACAGTTACGAAAATATCTCGATGTTAAGTAATATTTAGCATGTAAATAGTAGAAAATGCCCATAATCAGACTCTGAGGTACTTTTTCTAGCGAATATAGTAAAATTTGCTTGCGAATGTTTTGATATTCATTATAATATTTTTTTCCGTATATGTATGCTATCGGTGTCGATTCTGAGTTTAATTCGGAGTAAAGTTAAGCATCTATCTTTTATTTTTCGTATTACGCAATTGGTAGCTGTAGAGACCGGGTGTCGAATTATTGCTAGGTAGCTAATACCATTTTAGCACATGTTGCTATTGCTGCTCGTGTCACCTAACAATGGCGGATGTCATTTGGGACACCAATTATAGCAGCTTAATCGCTCAGCTTAATGGGATAAAGAGTATTCTTAAAATGATTTATTGCATAGTATAGATTTCCACTATACGATAATTATAATTATTAACATTATAAAAAATGTTTAGAATGGAAATATGCATCAATTTTTACTATAAATAATACAATAATTTATCTTACTTGATTAGTGAAGTATAAAGTCTGTAATAACGAATTCATATAACAAGTTGCTCCCTGATTTTTTAATCCAACAAATCCTGTATGTTTTTTACTGTCCCAACTTACTCCATGAGGAGCATCAGCTATCACATGTACCTGTAAATAAGATATGTATTAAATACGAGGATGTCAAAAAATATTTTCTACTAACCGATCATTGAAAACCATTTTCTTAAAGTTATTATAATTGCCGATTACATAAAAAAATCATTTTTTTTCTGATATACGTTCGTTACGATACGTTCAATTTTTCCCGGGAAAATCACCGGGAAACTTTTATAAACAATTTTTTCAAAAATTCATTTTTAAGATTATTTTAAGTAGTCTACGTCGAAAAAACGTTATTAGTATGATAAAACATATAGTTTGACATAGAAAAGTGTTTATCGGAGTAACAAGTTTCAGACAGCAGCAAAATATCTATGTTTTGCAATTAAAAAATTTTTTTTCTAACATTTATGAGTAGATAGGTAAGCAGATTTAGCGAGGTGTCCATCTTATATTATAGATGTGATATCATAGTTTACAAAATGTTTTGCTTTAATTGAGCGCCTGCTGTTTACAAATTCAATAAATATTGAAAAAAGTTGTACATGCGTATTATGGAAGGTCAGAGCAAACTAGGGGCCTGAATTTTCGGTTTTGGTACCCCTTTTCTACCAACGTATTATAACATATCGAAATTTCCGGAAAATCCGTGAATCCCGTAAACGATTCTAATCTATTTTCCAATATCATATATCTAAGGATTTACGGATTTTAAATTCATGCACTAAAATATTGAAATGTCTCAAATAGAACTTTGGTAATTGTAATTAGAATGTATGGTTTTATTTTGGAAATAATTTTAAGATTACCTCTAATGTTATGGTGTCATCTTTTATGTAACCTTTTTCTGGATCTAAAACATCTTGCCAAGTCATGAAATGACTAAATCCCCAATCATTCTCTTTGCTATAAAATAGATGCTGTATTTCTGTAATTAAAAAAGTATTGATAATTTTATTTTTGTCTTTAAAACTGCACATAAATGTTAGTATCAATGTAGAAGTGTTTCATATTCCCTATGTTATTACTCTTCCGAAAAGCGGACACTTCCCAGTAGTGGACAGTTTTCGACGGTTTTAGTGTGTCCACTATACAGGGATTTCACTATATATAATAAAATTTGCATCTCTATTTCATTTTTACTCACTTCGACTGAATGAATCGTGACCTTCTTTACACGATAACAATCTTAATTCAGCAACAGCGTAACAACTCCAAGAAGATGATTCACTTTCTCCATTGCATTGCAAGAAAAAACCCAATGATCTTTGAGGTTGACGCTCTTGAGTTTGACTTGATCTAGGCATTACCATAATTTTCCAAGGTAGATTGCGAACGAAACACGGTGGTGATAGTTGCGAATCTTTCATTTTCGAAACATTCTCCACCGTGAATCGGAAAGTGGCTTCAGATCTTGATTCATCTGCAATATAAATTGGTATTAATAATACTGTAAACTATCTACATAGTAATTTAATTAAAAAATTTAATTAATATAAAATTAGAGTTATTATATGCCGAACGGTAACTTTATACTTTTGCAATGGGTTAATATAGATCATTCATTAATTCTGTAATGACCTTGAAACATGAATTTTTCGTGGTAGGAGTCGACTTTGCGTAAAGATAGTAAAAATGCGAAACGAATAAGAGTATAAGTCTCAAATAAACAGAGCCCTTAGTGTTAGATTGATATTTTCGCTCGCTAATGATTTAATTGATACCTTTGTACTAGCTGTAGATGGTAAGAAGTACCCCGTAATAAAACGTAAATCAACAGAGTGATTGTCTTAAAATAATATTTCTATTGCTGGGACTGTTGGAAAACTCATTCAAGTTGTTAATTATTTTTGAAAAATAGATTCAAGACAAGCCTACTGTAAACGAACCTAAAAGTTCGAAATTGTAAAAAAGCAGGCTTTACTTGTATTAACCATATGAAAAAACCCGCTGAAAATTTATTGGCAAAGAGCTTCCTCACTAATATAAACTAACTAAAGTTTTATTATTAATGAAGGGAGTGCACTGTATTCTGAGGAAATACCTAACTCTATGTAAAAGCAAAAGTACAAATTTTTATTTTGACTCCGTACAATGAGAATAAAATTTAGTAGGGTGGACTACAGCGCCATAGTAGATTCAACTAAAGAACTAAAATAACTGCGGCTCGAGTTAATTCGTCTAGTTACATAGCACATTTGGTTCTCATCCCGCTGAATCGGAAAAATCCGAATGCCTTCACTAGGATTCTAACCCACGGCCCCTCGACCAGACGTTGTCTCGATGCCTAGCACGCTACACACTGAACCGACGAGCGCTCTTCTCTTTCACTTTTCTCTTTTAACCCATTAAGTCCGGGACAGGCACATTTTCGATATTTTTTTGAAACGGTTTACTTTTGAAAATGGTGTCTGGAGAGCTTGCCAGTAAGCATATTCTACGCAAAATTTAATGAACTTTTCGAATCCGGTGTCAAATTTTCGAACAAAGTTTTGCCCACTAACAAGTCAAAAGTTATGGATGGTTTTATAAAAAAAAAACGTGATTTCGAAAAAAAATTTTTTTCGAATTTTCACATGAAAATCTTTTACATCCTTTGTTACAAATAAAGCGTCCATGGGTCCTTCTCTTAAAGTTATGATGGTTCCGATTATTGAATTATAATTTTAAGTACAAATATGGCGACTGGAACACGAAAATAAATAAGGAAATTTTTCGAATTTTTAACTCGAAAATGATGGATTCTTAGAATTTATCAAAGAACTCATTCGTCAGTAAAATTTTTTCCTCAAATCCATCGTTTTTGAGTTAAAAATTTCAACAATTTCCTTATATATTTTCGTATCACAGTCGCCATTTATTGGACTTTCATGGAAGGATGGAAGATTTTCATGTGAAAATTCGAAAAGAAAAAATTTTTTTTCGAAATTACGTTTTTTTTCATAACACCATCCATAACTTTTAACCTGTTTGTGATATTGAAAATCTGACACCGCATTCGGAAATTTCATTAAATTTTGCGTAGAATAAGCTTACTCGTAAGTTCTCCGGACACCATTTTCAGCAAAAGTACAACGGTTCAAAAAAGTATCAAAAATGTGTCCGTCCCGGACTTGATGGGTTAGAGGCTCAAAGGGGGCTAAAAATCGAAAAAATTTTTATTTCATTTTTGAGTCGGAGTTTTTGTCCCCTTTCCATTGCATTTTTTGAAACTTCAAAATTTTGTTCATTCAGTGAGATACAGCTGTTTCCGTGAGCCATTTTCGTATACTTTGTGTGTTAAATTTTTTCTTCTTTTGTGTTTTCTGGCGTTTCACGTTTTTACAAAGTGCACGTCAGTTGTCGTAACTTTCAGAGGGTACCGATTGAGTTACCGCACTAGGGTCCCGTACACTTCTTCAGTACATCAATGGTTACGGTCACAATCTCGGGCGTGCCGATCCGACCGTTCAGTCACCCTGCACAAACACTGAAGCACAATTTTTTTTTCATTTTACGTTTTTTTTTGTTAGCTCCTTCATGAATCTACTGATTGAAAGTGATCTTTGAGTTCGATCGGCTCCCCCGAGATTGTGACCGTAACCATTGATGTTTTGAAGAAGTGTACGCGACCCTGGTGTTGTAACTCAATCGGTACGCTCTGAATGTTACTACAACTGTGCACTTTTGTAAAAACGTAAAACGCTAGAAAACGCAAAAGAAGAAAAAATTTAACACGCAATGTATACGAAAATGGCTTATGGAAACAGCTGTATCTCACTGAATGATCAAAATTTTTAAGTTTCAAAACAGGCAATGGAAAGAGGACAAAAAATCCTACTCGAAAATGAAATAAATTTTTTTTCGATTTTAAGCCCCCTTTGAGCCCTTAATAAGCCATGGAATTGGACTAAACTCGACCACAATGTTGAACAATAGTGCAAGTATAATTTTTTTCGCCGCCAATAGTTAAAAACATACATTTTTCGTCAGCGCCGTCGATTTTTGTACATGAACAAATTTAATAATTCCAAGAACTCCCGGCGAAGAGCCTCAATTGGACGTCATTATACGTAAGGTACAAAACTTGGCATTACGCAAGAAATATCGGGCATATAGAAGATCAATTGCTTTTTGTTCCAGGCCGATTCGAAGTCAACTTTATTGTTGTCTTTTAATAAATTGTGGCAGCGTTAAAAATTTATCTTTCGATTTTTTAACTCTGCTTGTTATCAAAATTTTCGTAAAAAATCCATAAATAATAAAAATTACGTGAACAACCTTGCTGGAGGAAAAATTCACTCACAATAAGCATTATACCTTTGTGAGAGTCAATAATTAAAGATTTGAATTCAAAGATAAATTTTCTCTCCAAAAATGAAATAGGTCTAGGGAATGATAGATTTAATGACAAGAAAAGTATCACGTTCATTACGGATTACGATTTAATTAAATTTGAAATATAGATTTAGGACGCGTAGTAAAAATTTGAAATGAATAAAATTTCACAGTTTTTAATTCTTGGCCAAACCCTTATAAAAATTTCCTATAAGATCCCGCGAAAATCCTACTGGAATCCTATAAGACTCCTGTAGGAATTTTGCGGGATCCTATAGGAAATTTTTATAAGGGAAAAACGCTAAGTTCTGTTTTATATTTAAATCGATATTGAATATGTGATAAATATTTAAAAACTTGCCTTCTTCCATATCATGATCTTGCGTTGTGATACGCTGATTTGAATCGCCATTGGTTACCGATAGCGGTCTAGGGTCTAAATTACAGGATATTTCTGAAAGAATTAAATGATTCGATACATTTAAATAATTTAGCATAATTCTTAGTATATATTTTAAAAGCTATCAATAATTTATAATAAAATGATACAATTTCATGATACAACTGTAGAATGTGATAATGCGTCAAATACATGAATCGCACTACTTTTCACCGTTACGTATCTTACTTTTATATTATCTTATTTTTTTCATACAGGGTCTTGAAATTTTGAGAAAACATTAATGAGCAATTCAACAATCTCCTTGCAACATTTCAGACCCTATTGCCATGCTAATTTTCGAGAATAAAGTCATCGAAAGTTGACTTTTTAACAGGGCGTGTATAGGCGCACATCTACTTTTGGACGCTTGTTATTGAATAACTCTCAAAGTATATCATACAGCTTTTCAAAAAACTGATAATATAAAGTATAAAGTACGTGTTGACATGCTAATCATTATAATATTAGCTCGAGAAAGTGAATTTTTATGGTCCGGTCAAGGTTTTGTTGTCTGCTGAAGAGGAGAGGGGACGCTTAAAACACTACAATATGGGGCCCTCGGGTACAACAAGAGTCGAAACTAACTAACTACACTCGTATTGACTAGCCGAGTCAGTTAAGAGTCACCTTAAGAACCATTAAACCTTTGAAATCGACATGTATGTTGGTTTCTCAAGTATTTACGTACTAACCAGTTACTCTAGATGATTTTTTACCATCAGTTGATCCTACCTATCTGGTGAGCTAGATTTACAATTTCAACTAGTTTGACATTGCTGTAGAATTGTTTAATTATGTGCTAGATATTGTTAACTTCCAATTTTATACATGGACTTTTGAAGACCTTTTGCTAAAAGTCCTCAAAATCAAAGCAGCTTACTGTACTGTACTGTACTGTACAATAAACTGGTCCTTATTTCCCCATTTGTTCCGACCTTCACTTCAAACGTTGATTCTGGTTTCTAAGGTGAAAAGCTGAGAAAAAATCTGAAAATATTTTTTTTATATTCTTTTTTGACTAATTTCAAGATTTTTTTGTACCATGTGTTTTTTTGTTTAGATGCTTATATATCGATATAGAAAATCGCGAAGTTTAAAAACGTGGTTTTTTTATGCTTGAATTTCATTCAAAAAAATCCCCATCACGTTTTTGAACTTTGCGATTTTCTTTATCGAGATAGAAGTATTTAAACGAAAAAATACAAAGAAAAAAAATGTTTCAAAATTAGTCAAAGAACGCGAAAGAAAAATTTCAGAAT
Organism: Trichogramma pretiosum; assembly: GCF_000599845.2. Classification (NCBI taxonomy): domain Eukaryota; kingdom Metazoa; phylum Arthropoda; class Insecta; order Hymenoptera; family Trichogrammatidae; genus Trichogramma; species Trichogramma pretiosum. The sequence continues at coordinate 994,441 of NW_019641630.1, forward strand.
TTTTTGAGAACTTTTTCAGAAGAGTCCTAGAAAATTTGCGAGTTGCGACACGAGTTAACTATTACCTTTTGGACTCATATACGTGTTTTTATCAGTTTTTATACCCTAGGAACCAGAATCAATGTCTGGACTGAAGATACTGTACAAGTCCAAATATCCATGCATTGAAAAAAAATCCTATAGAAATCTCAAACTCATCGATGCTGTAGACATAACGCATCGTGTCATTGAAACCATGCTCGATAGTTAAAGCCTTCAAATCAACACATTTGTACAAAAAGCGTTTGTTTGTGACATGCACGTTAACTTTTATTTTTACCAGATTTTCGAAAAAATTTTGCAATCATACTAAAAAATTTGAAAAATTAACTATGCCCCCTTCCTAAATGAAAAAAATTTAATCAACAAAAATGTTTACGATTTACTAAAAGAGTGAGAAATTTTCAAAATTTTTTGAAAACTTTGGAATTGTAAAAATGACAAAGAATAAGTGACTGATATTGAGAATCATAGTGATGGTTATTTTTTCTAGTCTCAAACTAGCTTTTTTAAAGGCAGAAGTGATAAGCGGTTGGGCTAATAGTGACTACCTTAGTATACTTAATAGCATTCAATATTAATTTGCAAGGTCAATTGAACAAATTAAAAAAACATTTCTTTGATTGACTCATTTGATGATATTTAAAGAAAACTCAACAACTTCTTTTGCTACCTCAGCTAAACGTACTTCGAGTAAACTTCAAAATAATTTCACCTTTTTTTTAGCAATGATGATAACGATTATTTATTTTTAATTAGCATTTTATCTTGCTGAATGACTCTTACAAGGTTTTTCAGACTTATACCAAAAATTTCTGATATTATCAATTAATAAAATAATACCAATAGGATTTTTTTTAAATATATGCTATATGCACTATGAACGTTATATTTATAAAACGAAGTTCAAATTTTGGAGCATCTGAAGACTTCTTTTCATATAAGATTCTATATGTATCGACAATGGAAAATTGACTGGAATCAAATAATTATACTTAATTCATTAGTTTAAATTTTTTTCAAAAAATTATTAAATAAGTGAGAAACACTAAAATCAAAGCTTCCTCTATGAGGAAGCAAAAATAAAATTTGTCGTTAGATTTGAAAAATTAATCATAACCATGGTATCAAGAAATGGAATCAAACAAAGTTAAATAAAAGAAAATTTATGAAAATCATATTTATCGACAATTGAATCATAAAAAGGATAAACTAAATTTATCATATAACTCAAATCATTGTCAAAAAATCATGATGCATTGCATATAAAAAGTATGAAAATGAACGCTAAATATAAATGGTAAAATAGATTCCAATAAAGAATTAGGTTCTATAAACAAATTTTTTTATTTCCTACAATTTTATTTATTGTGGAATATGGGAAATTTATAATAAGTCGATTTTTTAATATTACAAATTTTGATGAATATATTCAATATTATACAACAGTATAATAATAATAATAATAATAATATGCAAAACAAGTAGAAAAAAATCATGTTTTTATTTAGCCAAAATAATTTTATTAAATAGTTTATCTTTGCAGACCAAACTTAAGCATTTTTATCATATTCATATTGGAAAATTGTAGGAAATTTTATTTTCTTCGATTATCGACTCTACATACTTTAGAAGTCTAATTATTGGTTGTATCTCAAAGATGCTTTAAAATTACTGCGAGTCTTTTATTTTAGGAACACACTCACGAGCATATTTATATAAATTAAATTAAATATAGTAAATATTATTGCATGATACTTTATAACAGTAAAAAAATAAAATCACAAACATTTGAATTTATTTGTTTCTTTGTCAAGTTAATGTTAAACTAATTATTGATTATGTTAAGTATGTTAATTATAGTAATGAATAATCAAAAGGATTACTTACTTACAGGTTCTTATAATAAATAAAAACTCGTAGAAAAGTCAACAAAAAGTTATGAGAAATGAGCAAGTATACTCCGTAATTTTTAGTCTAAAGATTATTCAAAATATCGTTTATAGTTATCTACATTTTTTTCTACATCTACATTTTTTTTAAAATTATTACTTTTGAATAAGTGGTATTATCATTACTAGATGCAATATAATTACTTTTAGTATGTTAGAAAACTATGTTATTTGGTTTTTTAGAATAAAAAAAAGAGTTTCGACTCAAACTATATGCTTTACATTGTCGTAGAAATGAGTTTTTGAACTAATTATTAGTACATCAATATTGTGCTTAAACCAGATGTGGTCATTGAGATTATTTCAAATAATTTTTAATAACCAAGAACAGATCATTGAAGGCAAATATCAGGTCTTTTGAGAAACGCGATAATAGTGAAATTGAATATATATAGATTATTAATTGTTACCTTCTTGAGTATCCATCTTTTCCAGTTCTTCAACCTGTACAGGTGCTGGGTTGAAGCTAGTATCAATACTTTGACTCATTTAATCAAACAACACTGTTAACTCTATTTGAACATAAATATCATCATGCCATAGGTCTCAATAAACCTATAACCTATCTAATATTCTTCACGTAAAATTATTCGTCGTTAAAATTTCTCAATCTTCTTTCTTCTTAAAATTAAAAGGACAATGATTATTTTCTGTTCTCAACTCAGTACAGTATACAATCAAAATTTAGTTTAATTCTTTTTTGAGAAGCTGTGTGTAATTGAACATTTTTCACTTGAAAATTACGATTTGTGATTGGTATTAACTATCAATATCGATATCGATATCAATTTCTTACGATTTTGCACAATTCATACAAGAATAATTTTATTAGTATTTGCTCTAAACATACCACCACATTTTACTTCATACTTTAATAAATGAGGATTTAAACTGGTAGAGAGATAACTGAGGTTTCCATTAACTTCAAATGAAACAGAAAATAGTATATAGAAACTTAGTATGCCTGTAAATCAAACAAGAGCGCCGCCTGGTTTCTAGAATATGAACAACAACGATATCGATCATATGGCTCCAAAAATAAATTAGACCTCTAAAAATTGACTCCTTCAAATAATTATTTAAACATTATATGAATTTTCGATAACTAAATCAAATAATTTTTTAAACTATATTCATCCAATAAATGTTTTCGTACAATCCGCATCTAATTTTACATTTTTGTACATTCTGTATTTGACGCAACAATTATAAAAAATTGTACAATAATTTTATAAAAATTATATATTTGCGAAACATCAAGTGATCTCTGATTTTAATGATATAATTCAATTTTTCATACAAAGATAGAAATAATCGAAATAGATTCGATTTTTTTCATAATTGTCATACATTAATATTTTTAAGAAGCTTGATCAAAAATGCAAAACATTCGAAAAATAACATGTCAAGAATGGCGTAAAATATGGGAACAAAAGCTCTAATGCTTATGAAAAACTCAATATTTTTTCATTTTTTGACGAAAAATTGGGTCAGTTTATGTATCAAATTGCACACTTGACTCTGGTGCATAACGTAACATTCGACTGTAGAATAACTAAAAAGTACTCTAGCTTACTGAAGTTTACTTTTGAAATTAGTAATGAGTATTTAGATACACTCGATCATACTATAATTTATTAACTTTAAAATATGAAAAATTTTATTTAACTGTGATTGAATAGAAAAGTATTCGATATTTTGACATTTATAATTCGTTACTTTGTAATAAGTGACTTGTATATTTTTTATAAACTCAGTTAAGTAAACATCTATGGTTATGTCAAACTGTTCCCTTAAAGTTGCTGTCATATGTTCAAGCAACATGAACCGAAGTATGGAAGCACATGCTTTCTTGAGGTATATATTTCAAAACAATTTATGTACCAATAATGAAATTGTAAAAAATATTAATTAATGTGAATGTATATTTAATATAGCTGTATGTCAATGTATTAAATTTTCAAAGACAATTGTTTTATGCTCTTTAAATTTTATTAAAAATTTCAATAAATACATTTCTCAAAAAACTATTAATTTAATTAAAAATTGCATGTTTGTCTCATCCATAATTACAAGATCATCTTTATATCAGTTATTTTTGAGATAACGAAGCATCATCTTGAACAAAAACCTCATAAACTCTTCAAGCATATTAATATTCTGCGAATTAATGATTTATAAAGTTTTTCCTCTAATTCATTGTAGCTTGTATTAATTATGTGAAATCTTGAGAAATGCTTTCTCAATAATTGGAATTTGTTTTATTTTAATAGTAGTGCAACAACATTTTGCTATTAGAATTATATGGATATTTAAATTGTTTGTATTTTCTGTTTTAAAAATAAATTTACATTTTTCACGAAATTGTTACTAAAAATTTTTCTCAATCTCTTCATCTTTCGTCAATATACTGAAGCAAGAAAAAAATAACTTTCAAATTTTTAACAAATCATTATTCGAATTTCTAATTGAAAAAAAGCCAAACAATTGTAATCTTTTTATAATTTATGTTCTAGACATCTACATCTATATCCTTGTTGTTCTTAATTATGACACCATTCAAACACTGCATGTTTATACCAACTCTGTGGTTTTTTTTTCCAATCTATATAGGCATTGTATAAACAATTTTACCCCAAGTTTTTACAAAAACCTTTTTCAATGTGTTTTAAAGTTTGAGTGACTTTTTCAATATCCCTCTACCTCCAAGATATAAAAAATATTATATATATATCATTGTCATATTTTTTATTTTTTATTAATAGCTGATAAAACATGTTCATCCCTAATGTATATGATGCAACCTAATAAATAATAAATAATATAATATCACAAGTGCCTAAAACACGGCTCAGTTAGATTTTTAGTTTAAAGTGGTAGAATGCTACCAGGTAATAAGCCTTCTCAATTCAACCTCGTTAATTTAGTTTCCAAATTATGTTAAAAATAATCAAAGAAAAACTGAAATATATTTTAATTTTTTATCCAATTTTCAGTAAAAAAGGATTCAATGTCAAATCATATGGCACTGGCGATAAAGTTAAATTACCTGGAAATGCACCTGATCGACCAAATGTTTACGATTTTGGAACAACTTACGACGAAATTTACAATGATTTGTCGAGTAAAGACAGACAATAGTATCCTTTTATTAATAACAATAATATCCTATATTTATCATTTATATCTCATATTTTTCCAATCACTTACTAATAGTTATACTCAAAACGGTCTTTTACACATGCTGGATCGCAATCGAAGAATAAAACTAAAGCCAGAAAGATTTCAAACTTCAAATGAAAAATTTGATATCCTTATTACTTGTGAAGAAAGAGTATATGATCAAGTAATAGAATGTATGGAATTAAAATTATCTCAAAATAATGAAGCTGTTCATTTAATTAATATCGATATCCAAGATAATCATGAGGATGCTACAGTTGGATCATTCTTAATCTGTGAATTAGTACAATTGGTAAAAATATTTAAATTCCAAATCACTATCTTAACAAAGTGAAATATTATTTTGTGTAAGGTCACTGACCTACACACATCTGGTGTTAGTTTTGTAAAGTTTTGTAAGGATTTAAGTTGGGGGTGAAGTTTTATTATTACTGGGATTTAATACGTCATTTCAATAGATTTTGACAGTGTTGAAGGTGCGCCTGTATATCTTGTCATTAGCGTGGCCCTTATTTACCAAAAAGCATGGAACCTCACTCCAAAGGTGTTTTAGTTTAGTTTGATTTAAAAATTAAACATTTCGTAACAATGCCCCTTTTAAGAGGTTCCCGTGAGTTACACACTACTTAATCGAGTGTTCCGGCAGTTACATGGGTTAAGTTAGCTGGCTTGTCGTCTGCTCACCTTAAAAAGAGCCGAAAAAGTCATCTTTTCGCATCTTTCTTAAAAAAAATATTGAGAAAATGACTGGATACCTCTATTTTGAGGCACGGATTTGGATAGAAGAAATTTTTCTCTACAATTTTTATAAAATCACTCCCAAGAATACTTTGATTTTTTTCTGTTAATTGTAAAAATTGCTCAAATTTGTAGGCATTTACATATAGACCCGTGTTAATTTTGGAAACTTTAATCGCATTTTTTTCGAGATTTTAGCCGGCTTGGTCATATGAGAGTCATGACATTGGATTCGGAGGATCAAAATCTATCGATATTCATGTATATTTTTCTTAAGAAGGTTTTCCGGGGAAATTTGAATGTAACCATAAATGGGACAACCGCCTATTATGGCGCACTTAAGAAACTTTTGGCTATGATAAAAAATTGTATCGTTTGAAACACAAATCCCAGTATGGGTAAAAACACCAGTAATGACCCAGCGCCACGCGCAGGCAGCAAAAACGTCCCGATTGCTCAGTTTTCAGCTTGCTTGTAAAGGGTTAAAGAAAATTCAAAAAAATAAATTTACATAGGGTTTCGATAGGTTTTTACCTCAGCTTTCAAGTAGTGGAGTCAAAAATGCAAAAATGTGCCTCCATAACCTCTAAAAATTGACTTAAAGCTAAAACACTTTGTAACTTCCAGAGTTCAACTCTGATTGACTTTATAAGTAGCTAGATTGGAAGATCTCGTGATTTTACTTCATAACTGATTATATTAAAAAAAAGGATTTTTTCAACTTCCTTGAGCGGTGAAGAGGGAAAGAGCGCGCGGTCGGCCGTTTTCGAGCACCGCGGCATGTTTTTTCGGCGCACTTTACGTTTCTTCATCTTTCACGCTTTAGGCCTTCGCCATAAAAATAAACAAATACATGGTTTTCGTGTATATTGTCTTCATGGAATACATGGAAGCTAAAATTTAATTTTCATTAATTTGTCATTTTTTATTGATATCGAATTCAAAGCTGAATCAATTGAAGGCAAGTTAAAATGTGACAACTATGAATAAGTCCTAAAAGCTGCCAAAGACTAGGATACTCGCTCCAGGCTCTTCAAGTAAATTTTCCCGTGTTAAGGTATTAGCCACTGCCGCCAAATCAATAGTACGTAAACCTTAATATCCACGATATACGGTGTATGTAATTATAAGGACTGCCACATTACCTTTCTTACATATTTTTCAAAAACATGATTTTTACGTGATTTTTACGTGATTTTTACGTGATTTCCACGTAGTTTTTACATTTTTCTTTGAAAACTTCCCCATTGCTCCCACCTGTTCTTCCAGCTCGCCTCGGATCCCCTGACACCTTCCTCCAGTTTAATTATGCTTTTTTAAGGTTATGAAATTGGTAAATTATCCTTCATTTATAGCAATCATGAAGACGATATTGCATATTTCTTTTACTCGTACTTTTTTTTAATATTAGGAATATAGAATAAAGAAACTCGCTGAAGTTCTTCGAAAAAAAAATTCTACAAGTAATATTCACTATAAATGCTCAAAAATTACATACGGATAGAAAAGCAAGAGCAAAACCCAACAAAAACTAAAACTTTTAAGAATAAGTTATTATGCAAGCTTATTTAACTAGTAACTTTCACACGTGTTTTTTCAGTCCTATTTGAAAAAAAATTGCTACTTCGATCACAGACTTCATTGCATTTCGACTCAAGTTAAAAGTAACTCGACCAATCAGCAGTATTTAAAGTGATTTCACTTTTCTGCTCATCTCTTTATATTAATAAATATTCATGACAAGAAAACAATAAATCATAAAAAAGTTGAAAAATGAAGAGATATACACTTGTACTTGATTAATAGTATATTTTGCACCTAGGGAGTGAAAAACTGGAAAGTCTGAAAGCACGTGTAATTTATTGATAATCACGTGCTCGGAGACTTTCTTTTTCCGCTATATAGGTGCAAATACAATTTTTTTGTGAATCACCCAGCCTAAAGTAACATTTTGGTTTTGCCCAGCGGGAGTAAAATGTTACTTTAGGTTAGGGTAGTACAAAAAACTCGTATGTAAATTATGTGGAATGTTATTAGTAGAATCACACCCGAGTTGATTGGTTCCAGTTGATAAAAAAATGAAGCAAACCAAAGAATAAATTAACATACTATGGCATGACATGTTTTAGGTATCGAGCGCAGCAAGAGTACAGTCATATCAGAAAGTGTCCCCAAAGGCCCGAGCATCATACTTAATTTTATACCATTGTGCTACGTTCACATTTATGCCCCCTTTTCTAAGTCATAAGTTGCCCTTTCTGGTACCGCGGAGTGAGGTTAACGATGCGAACGAACTCGCAGCGCTCGGGCCCTATGACACGTGAAATTATTAAAGCATTGATATACGTTAAAATATTTTGATTTTTTAATTTTTTTACTTGAATTATAATGTTTTGTTTCAGCTTGCTAAGAGTGGTGATCTGGACAACGATATAGATGAACTTCTACACGAATTTGAATCAAAGTTTGATAAAACAGTCTTACATACAGTGTTGTTTTATTGATTCTGTATGAAGATATACATAGTTTATATAATAAAGAGAAAATATTTAAAATTAAACTCATTTCTTCCTATATTTCAAATCAATATCTAAAAATTATCACATTATAAGGTGGTACAAAAACTATTTCGGCTGGCCATTTTATTTTTCTTTAGGTTATATACTAGATACAGAACTGAATAGACATCAGGCACTTCACCAGGGGACCGCTTTCGACCAGTATACTGGTTTTCACTATTGTGAAAAAACCCTTAAAAGAAATTGGGCACAAGTGGCGTTTGTTCGTAATCATCAAGAAACAGCCCTTCAGAATAGTCGATGAAATAACGGCTGCGACGGATTGAAAAGAAAATGTAGAATTGAATATCTTTTCTTTTTATACCAAAAACCAGTAAACGAAGCTCGCAAAGATACCACCTGCTCCAAGTTCGAGAAGAAATTTGGACGAAATGAGAATCGATGCAAACGCCAAATGACAGTACACAAAAGTCCCAAAGATTTCGCATGCAACAATTGTGAGAAGCCGTTTGGATCACGAAAGTCGTTCCAAATTTCTTCTTTCGCTTTTATTTTTATTTTTTCGACTTTTTGAATAATTTCCCTTTTTACTTGAACGTTGAGTTTGAGCAGCAGAACAATTTTTATTTCTTCGAGAAAATATCCAAGACAAGGAGAATAGAAAAAAATTGTCGATAAAGCAAAAATTTTATGCTGCTTTGATCGATCTAATATAATTGTGTGTAATTCGCCAATTAGGAACCACGGCGGCAAACCGGCCAACGCGGCCGTCTTTTGTTTTTAGTGCTAGTTTACCGTGCGCGCACCAACAAAATCAACGCTCAGTACTGGCCTTGAGATTGTAAAAAAATAATTTTTTTTTCCGACCTTACAGTCTAATAAATATATCTAAATATATATAACTCCTTTATATACCTCTGTATAAATGTAGACGATGATGAACTTGACACAGAGTTCAAATTACTTATGCACAGTCATTCACATGTTAATTAATTTTGAATTGAAATTTAATTCGATTTATTACTGAAATTCGTTGTCTTCTCGAAAAAAACTCATCATAAAATTTTTCTAATTTTTTTAGTAAGGCAACATTGATAAGATGATTTTAATTTTGCGCGCGGTTGTAACTATGCGAAAATTTTCAGTGAGGTTGTTAATAAGTGCGATTTTTAATGGCTTTTTTATCAAATTTCATTTACTTTATAAGAATTAACTAATTTCGTGACGAAAGATCATCTGAGTTTTTCGCATGAAAAATCTTCTGGTAAATTGCCTGATTTTTTCTAGTATCATTAATTCGACTGCGTATTACATAGACTTTTTATACTTTTTTAGCAATAAACTTTCAAAAAGTCGACTAACTTATTCAGGGTTCGTGTGTATACTTTGTAGTACATCAATTTTTTGTTACTTGAAGGTTATTTAAATAAAAAACCATTTAAATTTGTTTCATAAAATCTAATCGCGAGTCGCGAGTGAAATAAAAATTATATGTTCAATGAACGTGAACTACATAATTGACGATAGGTATGTACAACAAATTTCAGTCTCATCATATAAGGCCATAACATACATTTTCACGATGTTACTATATATGTTGAAAAAGCTCATTGATAAATGTTAGTAAAGTTATTTTATTAACAAGATAAATCGTAAACGTAACAAATTTATGGTACTACTTGGATGCGAAATTTTATTTTAGTAAGATTGTACGTAAGTTTCCTTGAAGCAATGTTATTTTCATAAACACAATAAGAAAATATTTAATTAAAACTTGAGTGTTGAATTCATTTTGGTGACAGTATTCGCGTTCGCAATTTTATGTTCACACTATAATCTGTAACAGATTTATAAAACAAAATAAACTTTGCATAATTAAATAATTTTCATTTTTAATAGTTATATTGCTGTTTTACTTGTAAAAATGATATTATGGATTATATTGAATTGTGGAATAGATTGAATATGATGTGTAGTTAGTTATCTTCATAACTTAGAATGAATTCAACTTGACGGTTTACTAATTTTTCTTTTATTTCAAGAGATTTTGGATTAAAATAGAAAGTAAAAACTTCAATTTTTACTTAGGAAAAAGTTAATTTATGAATCAATTAAAAGAATTAAATTTTGTATGACTTTTGAAATTAAAATAAGATGAATAACGAATAATCTTCCATTGAATTGTTGATTTTTATCTCAATAGACTCTTTTGTCATATTTTTTCTCATTAGCTAATATATTGGTCAAAATAATATAAATAATAGAAATGCATGAAACGCATAAATTCCTGTTCATTTTTAACAATATAAACTTTTAGTATTCTATTAATAAGTTTTTCAACGATAAAAGAAAAAAAAATTGTTCCATATTTTGTGATTTAAAGAGTTATAAGAAACAAGATTAGTTCTATCCATTCTACAGTTTTAAAATTTTATTAACATAACAAAATTCAAACTCAAGATTTTTCATTAACTATTTGATTACTATAACATAAATTATTGCAATAATTCTCATAGATACATTTAATTATCAAAATTTTAATGCCAATTCATTTAGTCATTCAAGTTTTTTAAGACAAATTCAAAACTCTTGTATGTTTCTTCTTTTCCTTTGAAATTTGTAATTTTTTCAATGTTTGAGTCATATCTGCAAGAATTAAAATTTGTTTTAATAATTTTTTACAATAAAATTTGGATTTTCAAAAAACATAAATTCACACAGAATTACTGAAAATTTAGAAGAATTTTTAGGAATTTTGAAAGTGTACAAATTTAATTGAATCAAATTATAACAGCTATTGTAATCAGATTTGAGTTTATTATATTATATGAAAGTATTCCTAAAGTATTCATAGAGTATTGTTAACGAAACTGGAGAAAAAACTTGAAATTCATCATTGCAGTGAAATTTCAACTCACGATAACTAATTTCCGGGTGGCCAATAAAATTCAAAAAATAATTCGATTTTAAGTTCGGCTCATTCAACGAAAGCTCTATAAGAAAATCACAGTTTTTCGTTCACCGTAAAAGTAAATAAAACGAATTACACCGTTTAAGCTTGAATCATTAACTATTTTTATGAAATATATATCATAGACAGTAAATTTTATAAACATTTCAATGATATAATTATAAATAAGAGTTGCCTACCATTTTAAAAGATATTAAGAGTAAAACGCATTTTTCTTATGTTTTACCATGTGACGATATGGTTTACGTTCGCTAAAGGGTTTTCTTAGCTTGCGCGTTGAAACGTTGGGCCACTGTCCGAGCTATCATAATCGCAGTTACTTACTCTAGCTCGCTGTGCGGCCCAGCGTGCGTCCGCTCGTGCTTCCCCCACTTTGCGACTCGTACGCGAGCCGCTCGCTCCGTAATCGCTCTGAGCGTTTGGACGGAGCTTAGAGTGGCGCTACAGTCACCATTTACACGTAATCTTATGAAAAAACAGGAAGCGTCCTGAAAAAATGCCAGCGTCGGCCGCTCGAACTAAATTTTTTCTCATGAGAATTAACATGAGAAAGCGCCACGCTGTGTGAACGCTCGGGGCCAATACACACTACAGAGTTTATGCGAAAAGCTGCCGCTCCAAATGTGAGCTCGTCGACTCAGCTCGCATAGCATCAATGTGACTACCACGTCAGAACTCTCCTCCTTTTTTGCTGTATACGGTATGAAATATCTGGAAATGCCATTACGACTTTAACTACAATTGCATTAAATCTAGTTACAATTTCATCTGTGACTGTTTTGAATTCTGATAAAGCAAAAAAAAAATCAAGTTGATTTCAAGCCAATTAAACATGATATTCCACTTAAAACACTTGAAATCCGAACGTAATTCCACCCCAATAGCTCGAAATTAGGCTTTACATCAGCTTGAAATCAGCTTGAAATTAAGCTTTAAATCAGCTTGAAATCAGCTTGAAATCAAGCTTGAAATCAAGATATCATTTTTGACAGGGATATATTAACTCTCGACCTGTGCATAAGTTTTTTCTACGCCGAGGTGGCCAGAACTTATGTCTCAATGTAGTTCGCGAAGCACTCGCTCGTGGTGATTTCTCAGCACGATAAGTTTCCAACCCACCGATTTGTTCGAGTCGGGGTCGAGAATGGCGTGGTATTTGTAGTGGTACAATATGCCATTCCTGACGCACAAATTTCTCCATCGTTACGGTAACGCCAATACTTCTTCGATGCGAGCCGTGTAGGCTTCATCATCGATGTCACACACATTCAACGTACATACATTTGTGCTCTCGGTTTCGTCTGTATCCGGTTCTTTCTCACACACGCGCGATAGAGCGTTGGACAGCTCGTTATATTTGCTTATGCTTTTACGATGCATAATTTGGAAATCCCACTGCTGCATCTCGAATGCTCAGCGCGCAAGTCGACCAGTAAGTACTTTCAAGCTCCTCAGGTACTGCAACGCGCTGTGGTCTGTTATCGCAACGAAGCGATACACTTCGAGATACGATCGCAGCTTCTTAATCGCCCACAGCAGCGCCAAAAATCATAGCGCGCTAAGCATATAGACGCTACTGAGACTGAAAACGTTCAATCGCCCGCCTGCGCGTACGGACGCTCGTTTTTCACGGCTTGACCTGCCATACCCAACGCGCGTATAGAAGTTTCACTTCAATACTCTTCCTCAGACGTGTTGTAATTGCACTCCACCGGCGTCAACACTTGGCTCACCTACACGATCGGGTATTCGCCGTCCTCATAAACCCGAGTCAATACATCGCCGATCGCGACATCCGACGAGTCGCATTGCATGACGAACGGCTTCGAAAAGTCCGGCCTCGCCAATACGGGGGTCTCGGTGATCGCTGTCTTCAACGGTTCGAATCCGCTCTGATGTTTTTCCGTCCACCGCCTCTCGACATCTTTGTGCAGTGGCTGTAGTAGCGGCTTTTTTAAGTTCGAATCATCCGGTATAAAGCGCGCGTACCAGCCCACCATGCCGAGAAAACGCCGTAATTCCATCACGATTGTCAGCGCCGGGTAACGCAGGACCTGACACTTTTTAACTTTATCTTACTATTCTATACACTACTATACACTATAGTACAGTACAGTAGTATGTGTGAACGTCTGAGCGACGCGTGAATGGATGATGAGGCCCGCGCTACATTCAAAAATTGGGCCTTTAGAGAGTAGATTCACATTTAAAAAGATGTTAAAGGACTTTTTAAGAAAAAAGAACTTTAAAAGTCGCTTATATCGCTACGCTATATGTGTCCGCATGACACCGCAGCTATTTGCGTGCAGAGCTACCGTTGACATTATTGTTATAATGTATTATTGTTATTGTATTCAATCTATTTGTGCTATGACGTTGCTGTTACGTTATTTCGCTTACTGTCTTAGTGCTACTGTCTCCGAGCTTCTACCTACTTCGCCTACTTCGATAAACCCTACTGACTCTACACGCCTCCGCGTCTCGCGATCGAACACGAGACCATTTGTGCCGAAGCACGGATCGCCTGAGGACTTCGAGGCCGCGGCACGCTGAATCTGCAGACGACCAGGTGATTTACTACGTCTCTGTTCACCCACACACACACTCTCTCTCTCTCTCGTACTCGCTAGTGCACCGTTGCGCCGAATCACACACCTGATGTAGCTACTTGCTGGCACACCAATGTATCACGCGAGCCCACACGTATCACGATGGTGCCTGATCAACACCCACACAATCACGCTCAACGAATACGATTACTCACCAAGACTAAGGTTATCAAATTCAACTCATTACGGTTCGCAAGGTTGATTTCTAGCTTACGCGTAGAAAACTTGGGTTGCTGTCCGATCAATACGTCAATCAGTCAGCTACTGACTTCTACTTGCTGCGCGGCTCCGCGTGCGGACGATCGCGCTTCCCTCCCTCTGTGGCCCCCACGCTAGTCGTTCGCTCGATCTGCGCACCGCCGAGCTCCGATTGTGAGCCCGCTGACTTACTGCTGACTCGGCTCGTATATGGCGGCCAATGTGACGACCGCGTCATAGTGTATAAATGTGTACCTATGTGAGTATAAATAAATAGCACTGTGAGTAAATAACTGCGGTTTTGTGTGGACACACAGGGTAGCGATATACGAGACTTTTACAGTTAATTAAATCATATTTTTAAATAAGACTCGTGTCCACGTTAATTCACCTGATACTAATCATTAAGCATAAGCAGTGGGATTTCACGAGTACTTATATACCCACGACTATCAACGTGAAACAGCGAATTTAACAAATCCAGCAAAAAAAAAAGAATAACAAGTAAGCAAAACGAAGCTTTGCTTCACAAAAGTCTTAGCGAAGGAACCTTCGACGTCTTTTGACAGTCAATGATAAATAACAGCTATAATAAACATTCTACGGAGAGATTTAAGTTTTCGCGAGATAACAGTAGATTGAGTTTTGAGAGGGGAAAAAATATCCCTTCGACAGCACCTCTACGGGACAATGACCACCGTCGTCCAAGTTATCAAGCAGTGCAAGAGATATGAGTTTGAAAAATAGTGCGATTTTAAATGGCGCTTTGAACACCACGATAATACGGAATAAGTGTAGAAACCTGTACTGAAATTTTGAAAGCATATCAATTAAACTCTAATAGTACTTTATAAAACGGGTATAGATATGCTTTTTCTGCAAACGAGTTTTATTGAAAAAACTTATTCACACATGTTAATGCAATATTTTATAGCTCAACAGCTTAAAACTAGCGGCAAAATTGCGATTTTTAGGTAAAAGTGATTCTAAATTTTCAAACGATAATTCAAAACAATAGAGAAGAAGCGATCGATTGAAACAATATTCCAGCAAAGTTCCATGATAAATCAGCTCACTTCTTTTGGCTTTTGAATGGCTTTCGGGTTTTAATTTAAAACAAGATCAGAACATTTATTAATACACGTTAACCGTTGGTAGATTAGGGAACTGTAAACAAGACCGTCTCAGTGGAAAATTGAACAAAGTACAAAATTCATCATAATAACGAACAATGATTCTAAAAATAAAATGCGTTCATAGATCGGAGTAGAGGTCGTGTCAGTGCCCTTGGTATTATTTTATTATTTATTTTTACTACATTTAATTAAAGTACATTAAAATTGTTTTTTAAACTATTGATACTATGTGAATGTATTTTTTTTTTCAATAAAGATCAGATTTTAATAAAGAAATTAAGATTGATTGTAATTAATTGTTGTGGAAACAAAAGCATCTATAGCAGTTTACTCAAAATCAGTATGATGGAGCATATAGAATATTTGAAGAAAAAAGGCAGCACAATGCTTGGTAAGATTTATAAAGGAACAGAAAACCATTTTTAAATCTTTTTGCCTTTACATTTTTCAAAGTTCAGGCACAAATAAATAATTATTATTAATTATAAGCATATTGGTTTTTTTCATATTTCAGCTCTGAACTTACAGTATCATTCAAATTCTTATGAACTCGCTGGCGCTTTTTTGAATTTTCATTATCCTCAAATATTTCTATGGCAAATATTAGACAATAAAAATTTCGAACGTACTATTAATAAAATACTGTTTCATAGTCCTGAAATCATTCTTTTGCCAGATAATTCAAATACATATTCAAATGAATTGATGCATTTGAAAAAAACGATTACACATCAATTTCAAAAAATACAAATAATAAATGTACCGAGCATATATTTTTGTGCGATTTATGGTTATAAAATCTTGAAAATTTATGGCATTGAAGAAATTGATGACTTAACGAAAAAATCAGAGCGCAGGTAAATTATTGTATAATTATAATTATTCATATTGCTATCATTATCGTTAATACCCCGATGAATATTGTTGATAAGTTCTTGTGTATGATAATTGATACTGTACGTTTTTACATTTTTATAAAAGTTTTCCTGAGGATATTGATTGAAACATTTTCTGGACTGATGTATCCTGTTACTCTAAATACTAGGTTACATTCTCCAACGAGTTCATAAAAAATCTTATAATATTTACCGAACTTTAATTTTAAAAATAGCATAAAGCTTAACCTTAATAAGTTTAAAAATAGTAGATACCTATTTTTGACTTCTGCTGTTTTCAAACGAACAATGGTATTTCGTCTTTTTATAATACTAAATAATTAACATTTCATACGGCAAATTATTAGTTCGTAATTCTTATAATAAAAAAAATTATTTGCGAATGAATTCTGGTACAAAAATTGAAGCTGCCTAGTTCAGTTTGATACCGTCAGTCTTTCATCACTATGACATTTTTTTCTTTCTAATGCATTTTTTAAATTATTTTTTCACTCGAAAGGAGCCTGTAAGGAAAAATTACTTTCTAGTATCAGATAATTTCTTTTTTTTTCATTCCCTTACTCCAATTTATTGGGTCCCCATCGAGACCATCATGTGACATTGCTTCGGTGCAGGACTCGGAGCTGAGCATTTCTGCTACGTTTTTGGTCTTTTCCCTACATCTCCCCTCCACGAACGGTTATATGCAGGAACCTCCGTGTTTATAGTTGCTCTTCCCAGGCCCGAATTCGATCTCAGCAAGCGATAAATCACTAATGATATTTTTCCTAGTGGATATCGAACCCACGTCTTCAGTAACATCGTTGACTTAGCAGGCAGGCGGTCTAGACGTCTTCTAAGCCAAAGAAGAAGGATTGTGTCTTATAGTAAAATACTATTTCTTTACCATTAATTAGTGTCATATTGATTTCTTTTTCACACATTTACTATTACGATTTTTTTGGTCGTCTTGAGTTAACGAACTATTTTACAATTACCCTCAGCAGGAGCCTTGGGCTGTTTTGCGAATTTTTATTATCGGCATTAGTAAGTTAACGAATCATTGGCAAAGCATCAGTGTTTTACTATTGGACATGGAGTTCACGAAACTTTTTCACTATTTGAGATCGAAATCTCGGAAAAGGTTGGCAAATATTTTTGTACTAGAATTTGTATTTTTGATTTGAAAATAAGCTTATTTCATTGGAATTATATACAAAAGTAGAAATAACCCCATTTTTAAAAGGAAACTTTATGAAAATATGATTGCACATATTTTCATTTCTGTTGTATTTGTATGGATAGGTAATAATGAGAAGGCTGTAGGTGATGTGCGTATGTTTGCTTTATTTCTAAGCTACTGACTGCCGAGCGTTACAGAGAGGTGAGCCGCGCGTAATCTCCCTCTTTCGGCGCTTTCCGTTTATCTCTGGCATACTAGAGCGGACGCTTTTAGACGTAGGCCCAACATTTCAATTTATTGTTGTTTTTGCCGAAATTAACATTAAAATCAAAAATAAAAGAAGTTATCAATCCAAAATGTATTTTTCAGAATATGGTGTCTTGCTACTGTGTCAGCTATATTTTATTACATTTTTCATGTGAAAGAATTGATTTACAACCCAAAATCGATAAGCATTGAATTTCGAAATGAAGCAGATTATGTTCAACTTGGTGAGTATATTTTCCCACGTAGAATACCTTTCAATAGTTTTTCTGATTTATAAGCTGGAGTGAATTTATTCTAACTGACAGATATCGAGCGCAACTAAGCAAGTTAATAACATACGTACTTAAAAAAATTGGACATACTTAACCCATTCCAGTCCAGGATGGACACATTTTTGGTACTTTTTTTAACAGTAGCACTTTTGCTGAAAATGGGGCCTAGAGAACTTGTGAGTAAACATATGCGACGCAGAACTTTCCGAATCTGGTGTCAGATTTACGATATAACAAATAGGTCAAAAGTTATGAATGGTTTTATCCAAAAAAATGTGATTTCGAAAAAAAAATGTTTTCTTCTTTTCGAATTTTCACATGAAAATCGTTTAAATCCTGGCGTCTTCGGAACAAATAAAGCGTCCATGGGTTATGATGGTTCCGATGAGTAAAACATGATTTTAAGTACAAAAAATGGCGACTGGAAAACGAAAATATATAAAGAAATTTTCGAAACTTTTCACTCAAAAACGATGGATTCTTAGAATTTATCAAGGAACTCATTTTTTAGTAAAATTTTTTCCTCAAATCCATCGTTTTTGAGTAAAAATTTCCAAAAATTTCCAAAAATTTCCTTGTATTTTTTTGTTTTCCAGTCGCCATTTTTTGTACCTAAAATCATATTTCACTAATCGGAACCATCATAACTTTAAGATAAAGACTCATGGACGCTTTCTTTGTACCGAAGACATCAGGATTTGAAAGATTTTCATGTGAAAATTCGAAAAGAAAAAAATTTTTTTTTTCTAAACCACGTTTTTTTTGGATAAAACCGTCCATAACTTTTAACTCGTTAATTATCATATCGAAAATGTGACACCGGATTCGAAAAGTTCATTAAAGTTTCCGTCGAATATGTTTTCTCACAAGTTCTTCTTAATGTTTCATTTACTTTCAAATTTTACTAAAATGGTTTTTTCACAAAATTTTGATTATTTAATAAATAATTTTACAATTTATGAATTTTATGTTAAAAAGTTTTTTTCGTATCAGTACATAAAAGAGGGTTTTCGCATAAGTTTTTTCAACGCTTCTTTCGCTTACTATTCATTCAAAAAAATTGTTAGATCAGATGTAATATTTTGAATTTTATTTATTACAGATCATCAAACACTCCGTGTTCTAGGACTTTCATCTTTCAAACATGGATCCCGTACAAGTAACAATTTCTACAAGACTATTAATAAGTGTACAACATTTTTCGGTAAAAAATTTTTATATGAATCACTCGTTCAGCCTTTTTTCAATCAAAATTCTATTGAACTTCGACAAAATGCTGTACTTGAATTAATCTCAAATTCAGAAAAACGTTATTTTTTACAGGTAAGTAAGTACTAACATTAATTATAACTTCAATCCTTTCTTTACAAATTTGAAATTTTGATACGAAATCAAAAGTACTTTATAATTTTAATATTGTGTCGATAAACTTCTCGTGCCCATAAAATACCTCAAAAATCATGTCTAGCTGATTTTTTCACTTATTATAGCGTTTTTGGCTAGCTCCTGCTTACTACCGATCGCCAACTTGACTGGCTATTAACCTAAAAAAGAGCTCGAAGAGTCTCGTGATCTCGTAGTCGGGTCAAGTTTGGACCAGGGTGTCTGCCTTCTCATTGTAGGTGCAAATCGCAAAATACAATACTAGAAAACCCCAGATAACACGAAAGGTTGCCGCAACTTTGCGGCAACCACGATCGCGGAACTAAGCAACGTTCCGCAGTATGGTTTCCGCAACGTTTTCGGAACAGAGAAAATGTCCCGACTAGTATAATTCTAACGATGCGGAAACGTTTCAAAAACGTTATTAGATCGTTAAAGAATCGATGTAAGACGGAGTCTGCAACGTTGCCGCAACTTTACTTTCAAAATTAATTGAAAAAGATGGTTTCGTGCGGGCATGGTTTCACAAACGTTGCCGCAACTTTACTTTCGAAGTCCCCCCAAAAAGTTTACAAGAGTAGTACAATAATCAACAAATGATCAAGATTATGTAGTTTTTGTTTCAATTGTGCAATTTTTTGAAATCGACTGATTTAGTGATACAGAGAATAATTAATTGGTGCGAAAATTCAAATTAATAGATTATTACTTGAAAAAGTCATGGATGTTTTTATACATATACAAAATTAGAATGATTAAATGTTATCCGTTTATTAATAAACGCTAAGAGATTCTTATGGCTCATTATTGTCTTGAAGAACTTGACTGGCAACTGATCGCTGTACTCTTTGTTCGGCTTCCTTCAGCCACGATGCGGTCGTAGATTTGATTAAGTCTTTAGTAAAATCTGATTTTTTTACAAGGACAACTGCAATTGAAAAAAAACGATGATTTTCTATTAATTTCAATAAAATTGCAAAATTATTATCTGTTACCACAAGTTTTTTGTAGAGGTGCGTTTTTTTGATTGACGTTTTCTGTACGTTTTTGCCCTTTTTCCCCTTGAAACTAAACTTCATGACCAGATCGTCGGTCAATAATTCGTGTAGAATTGTTCGAGTAGTGAAATGCTCATCCGGTGCCCTGAACATTTTATATTTAGAATAATTATATTTTCTTTCGATTTATCATTATTCATAATTATCAACGCTGTTAAGGAAGAGTAGCACGTTTCCATACATTTTTAAATGTAAACGTGCTAGTTTTCCTTAACAGCATCGTTATATTCATGACCCCTTTTGCTTCGGTTAGCCGCTGCGTGCGCGTCGATAACGCAAAACGATCCACGCACGAAGCCGTGGCAGCCATATGTAATTTAGATTTTCACAATAATCACAATGCTGACTGCACCTCGCCTTTCACAAGCCTTTCTATTCCAAATGGCAATTTTTCGTCGATAATCCGAAAGTTCGATGATCACTTCACCTTAAATACCTTCACGCCAAACTCCGAAGACCCAGACTTACTCAATCTTGAAATTAAATAACACAACTTATCATCTATTGACATTCCAGCAATGATGTTGACCACTCCAAAAGTAAATTTTCGGAATTCATAAAAATTAAAAGTACATCAGTTTTTTTCCAAAAGTCTATCTTCAATCGAAAATTGATTGGGACTTTAGTTAGATTAAGATTATACAAGAATATACATGTAAAGAAATTGATATTTCTTTCGTGTGTGAGTGTGCGCGCTTGAGATGTATTGTGTATGCAAGGAGAAGAGGGATGTTGGTATTTACCGTTAAACTTAGAAGCGATCAGTTGAATATTTGTATTGAGAGTAAATAGAAGTGTGAGGCATTTGAACTTAATTGTCGTTTCTTTGTTTAACAGGTAATTTTGTAAATATTGTATAATTATTTAGTGATTTTAGTTGTTATAATAAATAAACTTCGTTTAACAGAGAAACTTATACGGCATCACACTCATTTGATTGAACTCATATTATATACAAATTTGAAGCTTTCAATATAAAAAAAATCATTATTTTCATTGAATTATAAATCTTTAATTTTCATTTGAATTTACAGGAAGTTATGAGACGACTTAACAATGTACATAAATTACTTACAATTGAGTCTAAATTCAAATATTTTGGAAAAAATGTTAAAGCAGACAATAATTTAGATTTAATTTTAAATTTTGACTACTTTCTTAAAACATTTCCAGAAATTTTGAAGTTTGCGGAAGGATTATCATCAGAAATTTTTGTTAATACATATAAGGTAACTATCATGACAACTTTTTTATCAAACGCATAGGTTTTTCTTTATTCTAGCGTTGTTTAAAACAAACATTCGAAGGCGTTCCTTAATTGTTCTAATCATTAGATGTGTACATTTTTCGGTTAATGGACACTTGAAAGTTCTCTTGAAGCTTTGTACTATGATATATTTATTGATATTTAAAATTTAAAATAATGAAGAATCCCTATCGTGCATCACCTCTTTCGTGAAAACCTGTTAGAAATATTACATTTGTACTTTTTGTCAAGAATTTTATACTTTCTTGTATATCCATGCTATTTGATAATTTGAAATTTCCTTTTATTTCAGGTATTTAGTGACGAATGTTATGAATCCATCAAAAGTTTAATTTCGTCAATTTTGCGAAAAGATACATTTTTGTCACAAAACTACATTTCTTCATTGATTCAACGTTGTTTTGCAATTAAAACGCAAATAAGCGAGTTGTTAGATATATTACGCATCGCATACTGTGAAATCACCGATAAAATGATTGGTACGTCCATTTTTTATTATTTCCTTTCAATCACTATACAGGTAAATTTTGGTCTTCGGCAGATAAGAATAGTATATTTTGTAACAAGTGCGCGAAGCAGTTGACTCATCCAGGAGTTGTTTTCACCCGAGCGTAGCGAGGGTGCAAAGACTCCTGGATGAGTCAACTTCCTCGCGGACTAGTTGCAAACGATATTTTTTAACTCTTCAGCCTTCGCGCGATCTTATAGCAGTTGACGATGCATGTGTCATAGTAACACTTTATGGCATTCAGCTTGACTTCCCAGTTGAAAAAAATTGCTTGGATTTCTACGTGGATTGTTTACGCAGATTCCATGTGGATTATGCGTGGAAAGGGCATAAATTATACGTGGAAAGTGCATAAATTCCACGTAGAATCAGTGTGGATCATTTTTGTAAAAAACATTTTTTGATTATTCCGTGAAAACGGATATGAACGTGAAATTTGGTTTCTAATCCACATGGAATCTGCGTGGATAATCCTCGTAGAAATGCACGCAATTTTTTTCAACTACGTTACAGTCCAAGCGTGGCAAAGGTTCTAATAGATGTGTTACATCGGTATTAAGCAACCTGGAATTACACTAAATATAATACATCGGCATGTCCTTCGACACGTATGTCTGGTTTAAACAATGCATAGAAGTTTGGCCTATGCCACTTATAATCCAAAACGCTAACGTTGATTAAATTTTTGTGAAAATATCGAGAGATTCCAAATAAAAATCATAAAAATTGTGTTACACACGTGCGTAACATGTGCCAATCATGGACGCCTGCAGGACTCTCGATTTCGGCAACTTTGCCCATGGGAAGTACTATGGGGATACTGCTTACATGGGAAGCAAAAGGGAGCCCAGTTGAAAAAAATTGCATGAATATCCACGTGGAAATCCACGAGGATTAGTAATCCTCGTGGACCATACAGGGATTCCACGTGGATCGTACAGGGATTCCACGTGGATCATACAGGGATTCCTCGTGGATCGATCATGGGCTGAAAAAATGCAATCACCACGGATATTCGACTGATCCACGCTGATTTTTTTTCAATCCTCGTGGATGTGGAACTTGTTCGCGAGCACGCGCTCGAAACATCCGCGAGGATTTGCGGCGAATCACCACGGATTTTCGACTGATCCACGCTGATTTTTTTTCAATCCTCGTGGATCGATCGAAAATCAACGAGGATTTGCGCGAAAACCCCCGTGGATCGATCGAAAATCAACGAGGATTTGCGCGAAAATCCCCGTGGATCGATCGAAAATCAACGAGGATTTCCGTGCAAATCCCCGTGGTTTACGTACGTGGACTCTTTATATGATCCATATTCGATCCACGTGGAATCAATGTCCCATCCTCAAGGAATCCCTGTATGATCCACGTGGAATCAGCGTGGATATTCCACGTGGATATCCACGCAATTTTTTTCAACTGGGAGGAAGTATAATATCTCTTGAAAAAGAGGAGCAAAAGTACATTCGATCAAATCTGACGATCAGACGGACTCAGTACACTATAAAAGCTTTGTATAATCTTCGATTTTGACTCTTCCTAAAATGTAATTAAATATTTGCAGATAGGCAGAAATGAGATTTAAAATATTGTTTTATTTTTTGGGCGTGATGTGCGAATAATTACTTATAACTTCATATATCGCATCAGCGTGATCTAGCCTTTATCCAATTATGCCAGCGTGCAACCAAATGTGCATATTGTCTTTCCGAAATACGTACCTATAATTATTTCAACAAACTTTCAAGTTGTATATTTTTCGATCTAGCAAACTTTTTGCAGATTCGTTAAATACCCCTGGCTTTGGGGGCTCAACTGACTGCTTATTGACTAAATTGCATTGGCTGTATGCAATGCAATGTGCAAAACTGTACTCGTGATAGAAGGTGATATAAAAAGTAACTCATATTTTACTCACAAGGAGACCACATGAGATGCGGGTCACCAAATGTCCTGAAAATTTTTTCTGGTCTCCTGGTACCTACTAATGAAGCCCTCTATGCTTAGTTTAATCCAATGAGCTTTAGGGCCCATTAATAAATATTTGTAATTTTCGTGATAGGACGTGTTAAACGAAAAATTGCAAAATGTACATGTCTTAGAATAAGTCAAAGAATACGTCCGAATTTTTTTAGAATTTTTGAGACCTGCTATCACCTATTTTTATAGGTCACTGAAATTCTTAAGAATAACGTAAAAAAGCGGCAAATTTAGGCCCTTGAAAATTAGTGATAGCAGGTTTCAAAAATTCTGACGAAATTCAGAGGAATTTTTCGACGAATTCTTATACTTGAGCATTTTGCAATTTTTCGTTCAAGACGTCCGGTTATGAGTTAGAAAATCACAAAAATTTTTTAATAAATTAGAAAATGATTTTTAAAATAGACTCTAAGGCACATTGGATCAAACTAAACATAGGGGGCTTCATTATTTGGTATCAGGAGACCAGAAAAAAACTTTCACGACATTTGGTGACCCGCATCTCATGTGGTCTCTTCGTCAGCATCAGAGTAGATAGAGGATAATTTGTGATGTTGCAGTGCTACTCAATTTTCGTGCAAATGCCAGTACATTCATATTCTTTTATTTGACAATTCGATTTCATTGCAAAATTGAGAAAAAATACTTAATCATACAAATGATTTCATTTAGATTCATTAATATTCAATAATATTTTGTTTTCAGATTATGTGAATCATTTGAGCTGTGAATACTCCCTTCCTCTCGCTCTAGGGTGCAATAAAAAATATGGATATCATATACAAATGAAATCAAATGTCCAGAAGAAATTAGACTTCTCAAAAATCTCAAAAATATTTACAATTCTAAAAGAAAATGATGCTTCAGTAATAATGACAACTAAAAAACTGATGGTTGACAATCAAACATGCAAAGAAATTTGTGAAGAAATTTGTATAATAAGCAATGTGTAAGTTGAGGAAACACTGAAACAAACATTTGATAAGTAAAATATTTATTTGATCGATATTGACGACAAATAACGTCCATGAATAATTTTCAACCTTTTGAATTTTCATCGTTGAATTTTCGCTAAGTTGCTTTACGTTCAATAATAAAACTTTTTCTTTGAAATTCTTTTGTTTATGAATCAATCAATTTTGAAAGTGTGATATAACTTTTTATCAAGAATAACCTTTCAGAAATTTTTTATTTTATTTAACGGAAAAATTACTCCTCTTTGGCTCATGCTGAAACCCCTCGTTTTCCAAATCCCTTGCATTAAGAACTAATTTATCATCATTATTTACTCATTTTTTGTAATATGTGAATTTCTCCTTTCTAATCTCATAATTTATATAATTCATAATAATGTCTTTGTTTTATTGCTATAGATTACTGGAAGGCCTGATCGAAAAATTACAGAACCATAAAAAACCACTCATGAAGCTTTGTAGTTATATTGCCGAATTAGATTTTATTAGTTGTATTAGTGAAATAAGTAGTCAAAATGGTTTTGTGAGGCCTATTTTTGGATCGCAACTATATTTGATTGACTCATATCATCCTCTGTCAATATTGTCAGGAAGTGAAATGTGTGAATGTAATGACATCGTAAGTTAATATGATAAATTTTTTAAATTTAAGAAAAATCTTTAATTACATCTATATATTACGCGTTGAATGAATCTCGCGCTAAAATTCTGGCCTCCCCAACAAATCTGGAAAATCGATGACTAAAAAAAAAAATAATTTTATTGTATATATACTTTTATTTAATATATGAATAATGTTTTATTACAGGTTTCTTCTGTTTCACATAATTTTCAAATGATTACTGGACCAATTTTGTGTGGTAAAACAACTTATCTAGAACAAGTTATAACTTTGCAAATTTTAGCTCAAGTAAGTTATAATTAAAACATTTTGATTTTAATAATAAAACGTTGTCATGTAACAACAATCTTCAAGTATAAGTTTTCCGGCTAACTTTTAAAATTTTCAGATTGGATGCTACGTACCAGCTAAAATGGCTATGTTTCGCTTGAGTGATAGAATTTTTTGTCATAATTCAAGTAATATGCATCAGCTAAAAAAATTTGAAAGCGAGGTAAACATTTGTAAATTGCAGTACTTTATATAATAATAAAGCTTGCTATGTTTGGGGTGATTGAACACTTCATTCCACAAGCCCTCATTTAATTTTTTCCTATGGGATTTTTTAGACTTCTAAAAAAAGGTGATAGATGGTTTTGAAAATTCTGGAAAAACTGAAGCATATTCCTTGTCAAATTTTACAACTTTTCGAGATAAAAAAGTAGTAAGGATTTTTGTATAAGATAAAACATGATTTTAAAAATGGACCCCAAAGCTTTAGTAAACTTTACAAGTATAAAATGATTCATTATTACATTATGTATTAGGAGATCCAAAAATTTTTTTGGAAGAGACCTGTGATCTGGGGGCAGGAAGGTTTCCTTTTAAGTAAACACAAAAATAGATAGCTACCGAAAAGAGAACTTAATGATTTTTTTCGGAGTAGATATCAAATTTACGATTACGTGAAAAAAATACTATCAGTTTATTATAAGCTCTTTTTTGCATCCATTTTAAATTACTTCTCTAACATAGGTAGTAGTTACGAATGTATTCATTTTTGAAATTAGAATATTTGAAATGTGATAGAGCATGTGAGGAAAAGTTTTTAGTTTTTTACTAATGAAAAAGGAAATTCATATACGGATTCAATATGCAACATTCAGGCGTCACATGGATTTATCGAGCTCGAGTAGTACACTGAATTTACACTACGAATATTCACTAAAACCTTCCTCTTTTTTCTGCTCCTATTCTTTCCCTGTAGAACTACCGTTAGGCATATTTCGCGGGGAGAGGCCAACGCTCTTTACGAACTCCACGTTCTGTCCACGATTCTAAGTTTAGACTTTATGGCCAAAAGTATCGCGGGCGCCGCGACGGCTTAGTCACAAAACCTCCAGTCGAGGAATGAGTGATTTTTGATGTGAAACATTTTTATAAATAATTTTTCCTCGTTAAATATTAATTTTTATTATGAAACTAACTGAATTAAACACTTTTAACATACGTTATTATTTTCCGATGTCTTTTTACGTAGATAACATGAGAAAAATTTGAAATTCTGTTCATGCCCCAAGATCGGCCTGCTCGACTTGAAATTGTGAGACTGAGCCGCCACGGCGCCACCGATATTTTCGACCACAAAGTCTGACCGTATAATTGTGGTCAGAACAACGCTGAAAGAGCTCTTCCTGGTGTGTCCCCGCCCACTGCGGATCACAAACCAGCGAGTGCGGCTTTCACTACAGGAGCTTGTGAATGTGGTTCTTGTTTTCTGACGTCTTCTTTTGAGTAAAAAACTAATAAATCGCTTTCTAGTACCATCTAGTGAGTGTATTTATCGCTTCTGTGGCATACTTACAAACCATCCAATTTTTGCTTTCGGTGCCATCTTGTGACTGAGGTTCTCGCTTCCGGCTTTATCCTGGGAGTTTAGTAAGCTGGCTCTCCTCGTGTTGACATCAAGCTAGCGGCCGATTCTCGCTTTCTGACTTAATCTTATGAGTGTGATACTCGCCGCCTATCGCCTTCTTGCGAGTGTAATTCTCGCTTCTGTCTCCATATCGTGGGATAGGTCCACCTGACCATGTGGTTCTCGCTTTCCGGCGCTGTGACATGACTGGGTCTACAGTATATTGAGTGCTTCGTTTTCAAGTGGAAAATTCCAGAAATTTTCTTATAATTTTTCGTTTTATAATCGCCATTTTAAAGAATAAGTTTTCTTCATACTGTAATGGATTTTTGTGACTTATTTTAGATATATGAATTAAATCATATCTGTGATTCATTGACTCCAAGATCTATAGTCATTATTGATGAACCGTTACCTAATATATTCAATATCGAGGGAGAAAGTACTTTAATGGCATTATGTTTGAGATTATCATCATCAACAGCTTTCACTTTTTGTACTACTCTTCATTCATGTTTACTAGATCTTTCAAAAGATATTTTAAATATAACAAGGTAAGTAACATATTAATGAATGAAAAATATAAATATACAATTTTGATGAGTAACGTCTTTTTTTCATATAATTTTTTTTTCTCATTTTTGATAACTATTACATTTATCTTTCAAAGTAAAAAAACTATCTTATCGTTTAAAACTATTTGTTCTACGTAAATGTACATTTACATTGATATTCTGGGTATAGGTTGTTAAGCTCAAAACAGTTTCACAATTTTCAGACAAGATAAAATTATATATTCTTTTCAAAATTCATTGTGTATTGTATCAAGACTTATTATAGGCTGTTTTCACAGTCGTTAGTGACAGTCACAAATCACCAGCTGATTTGTCTGGAGGCAAAACAAAACAATCCTGCTGTTATGCACCGGACTTGCTTTTCCTTGCACGGGCCTCTGCGCAAGCGCGTAGACGATGGAGATGCAGGTCGGTACGGAGGCGATGTTTCTGCTTGGCTGTTGGTGTGGGTTCGATTCCCGATAAACGCGTTGAAACGCGAAGAAGTCGTCGATGTACTTCTGGTGTTGATGGCACGAGGTGATGAAAAATAATGACCTCAGAGGGGTGGGTCGACGTTGCCTCGACTCTCGCGAGGAGGGCTTACGTCGGGGAAGGTCACGCCAATAGAATATAACAGACTCGTTGGTATTCGCTGTGCATGTGCTCCGCTCGTTCAAACGGCAATGAGCTTGCAGGGGAGGGTCGATGACCCGCGAGTCGTGAGACTTAGGTGGCGCGACTCTTTCCTCTAGGCAATCTGGCCCGAACTACGGGTCGGCGGTACGCTCGCCCGGGTTGACACTCGAGCACGGGGTCGATCGCAAAAAGGGGAAGAGGGAATATCGGCGCTTGTTGTCAGAGTATTGCACCGAGATATTTTCGTTCGATGGACTATGTTCGTTAATTAGTTCTGAGACTGAGTTCGTTAATCGCTCTCGAGATCAAGTCCACAAACCAGCTCCGCGGTCGAGTCCTTCACGGATATTCTCCTATTAAAGCTCAACTCCAGCAAAGGTTGTTTATGTAACTATATCGCAAGTCGATCAGCCAAGAGCTTTGGGGATGCTCAGGTGGTTGTTCAAGAATGAATGACGACGCAACGAAGGGCTGCACTCCTTATATACTCGTCGGGATATCGGCGGCGCGAGAAGGAAAAAAGGAGGGGAGCCGCCGGTTTTTGGTGTCTGGAGGGCAAAGGAGGGAGCGCCCATGATTGTTTGGTAGGCGGAGTTAAGCCGATTTCGGAGAAATGTCGCATGGTTAGAGTTTTGGTGGCAGCGTCGTTTCATCGCAAGTTCAGGGAAATTGCCTATCTCGGTACGCATTTGGTGACGGCGCCTTTCATCTCGCGTTCGGGAAATTTCGGCGGCGTTATTTCATCGCGAGTTCAGCGGCATCGTGGTATTCCCCTCGTGTGTGAGTGTCCTTTTTCCTATCTTACCAAGCTCCGGTTAGCTTGATGGCCCTTCTGGCCGCATCATTATTTCAGGCTAAATCAGGGTTTTATTCAAATTTGTAGCATTCTAAAAATGACTTTGCCAAAAAAAACAAAATACATATTTTACCGTACAATTTTCCGTTCTTTCAAAATCTGAAAAAAATTGAGAGTTCTATTTGCAAAAGCTATTTTTATGTCGCTCTAGCTTTAAGGTTATGTTCAAGGTCCAGTAACCTATTAGGCTATGTAAAAGGTCACCATCAGATTCCCCGTCAAAAATTACGTCAGATACGAGATTTTTGCTTTTTTTTACGCGAATTGTACGAGATTTCTACCGGTTTTCATACTTTTGTGACACTCAGTAGATCAACCAAAAAGACTAATATGCTGTCCGCTATACTCGCATGCTAACTAAATAATTAGTATTTTACGATACAAATACCATAAATAACCCTTTATGGCACGCTAACCTAAAAATCGCAACTTCGCCGCTACTTTTAGGCTTTTGTACCATAAAATATTGTATGCAACTGATACGGATATGCTTTTCCAACGAAACTCGTTACAGCCCTCGCCTTCGGCTCGTGCTGCAACCCCTCGTTTCGCTGAAAAAGTATATCCGTACCCGTTGCTTAAAGTACTATTTTGCCACGGCGTAGTTTAGGGCCCAGGCGCAGCGAGGGTCTTCACAGCTGGCCGAAAGTGTCCCCATGGCACGAATATCGAACACAATTTTTTAGTACTGTGCTAAGTTCACATTTAGGCTCCCTTTTGCGATGCACATGTCGCACTTTCTGGTAGCGCAAAGTGAGGTTAGTGCACGAGCGTATTTTTTAAAATGAGCTTACTAACCAGCGCTGAAACTAAGAAGGTTTATCACAGATATCTTAAATAATAACTCCTTACATTACGGCTATGTAGTAATGCATTGGGTTTTATCTACAAGATAAAAAAATGATCTTTTATAGCTTTGCGTGGAATAAGTTTAAAACTATGGCATGCTTTTCTGTTGCATAACGTAAAGTGAGGTTAGTGCACGAGAGTAGGGAGTGCGATGCGAACGACGTGGTACAACATATGTATCGGAGAAGGGGGCATAAATGTAAACTTATCATACTGCTGTAAAATTGAATATGATACCCGTGCCATAGGGGACACTTTGGGACGTGGGTGGCCATCAGGATCCTCTCTACACTAGATCCTAAACCTCGTGCCACAAGGTGTTACTTACGGCACTGTTTCGTAAACTAAAAATTCTAGATTAATCGGATAAGTTCATATTTTTTCAACAGTTAAAAACCTGATTTTCACGCCTTCGCAACGAAGCGCGCATCGTGACTCATTGACAAATTACTCTGAAACCCCCAAGCCGGATTTTACACTTTTAAAAAGAGTTTCGAGAACAGATCAAATCATCAGAAAAATTGACACTGTAGAAAAAGTGTAAGAAACGTATATTACAATTTTCTTAAATTTGTCGCATCAGAAACAGTGCAAGAAGCACAAAGTTCTCAAATTAATAGTAAGACTATTTTTGTAACTTACAATCGAGCGCTCATTATAAGCTCATAATAAACTGTCGCGTATGCAAAATATTTGTTCAGTTTACCGGTCACTTTTTGAAATGTACTTATAATAATGCGTCACCAAAAAAGCAGATACATCGGTTATTTATTCAGAATAAATTTTTTGTTCACAGTTTGTATTTCAACTCGGATAACCCAGAAGCAAGTAAAGCATATTCAAATTCACGGAAGATTAAAGTAGGTGTGATAAAATGCCCAATTCGATCTGCGTCCATAATAAATTTTACTAACTTACCTAAATCATTTACTCGTGAAACTTCACAGAAAGTAAAAGATTTTTGGAATACTTGTAAGGTATGTAACACTTCAGTCGTAGATAAAATATAGCAGTTTTATAAATATATTATTTTAATATGAATCAAGTATTCAAAAATTTACATGAATTGAAATGTTCAAAATTTAATCATGCTGAAGACTTTTTGTTTGATTTTTTGTTTTGAATTTTTATATCCATTTGATGGTATATAGACGTTAGATTTTCAAGAATATTTTCAGTATGGAATGAAATTAAAAAATTGTTTTTTTTTATTCCAGAACGAGGTTATTATATCAACAAAAAACTACCAATCAGTTTCGCATAAAATTTACAGTATGATGGCCAAATTGTACCATCAATTGTCCATCAAAATTCATTCGGAAAATCAGATTCAAATGATACCCCGAGAATTGATCTACAAGATTTTTTTGTGTAATGAAAGAAAATATGTGCAAAAAGCAATAAATTCCAAATACAGCGAAACATATGAGCAACTGGATTATAATAGTAATTTTATATCTGTCATAATAAATTTGATTATATCATTAAAACAAGTTGAATTTCTCGAATACATTAGTTCTCAAAACATGATCTCGTCTTCTAATGAATTTTCGCTTGTAACAAAATCTGATGGTATCAAAAAAAAATCAAGTTCTATTTTACGAAAGCGTTTGGAATGTGACAAAAGTAATAAGTATGATAATTTATTGAATGACTCAACTAGTAAAATCACTCACGAACGAAATATTTTCGAGTATTTGAATGTTGCCAATAGCACTTTTTCAAGTAGTAAGAATTTACGAGATTTTCAGATGAATATTTATGTACATAAGTTTTATGCTAATATGATGAACTGTACTTTGATAAATTTCACTTGAATTTAATAAATAAAATTTCATAGCTTAGTTTTTTATTTTGTTTATAATTTTTTTATCATGTTCTGTGGTTGAAAGGCGAAATGATATGTCTTCATTCTTTGGATTCGCGATAATAACTCGTTTACAATTATATGTGTATAACTAGAGATCTACAACAATTACATTTTAATTTGATCTAATGTATCTTTTGAGCTATAAATCACGAAAATTAAATGACTTGTTATAGGGCAAGTACGAAATAGTTAATTTAGGTATAGGTCCACTTTTTGTCGTACAAGCCTATTTTCGCTGTTTGCGATTGTAACTAAATTAAACGATTGTATCTCAACCTCTTCTGGCCGGCACCTAGAACCTACAATCGGAAACATTTTTTTTTTGCATTGATTCGGTGATCTCTCACCCCAAAAACAAAAATGGCACACATAAATATCGATTGAAATGCTTATTTTGTTAATACGCACAATGAATTTAATTTGAATTTTTCAATTTATGAATTGAAGTCATTGGTCATGAATTAAAAAAAAAAGAACTATTTTTTCGCAAAACTAATCAATATAACAATATCCAAAAAAAGTTCTAATAACTGACATTAATAATGATCAATTTTCATTGTTTAGTTATAAACTTTGCCGATTTAAAACGATTGATCAAGAAATTGCTTTTTTCCAACTTTTATATTGCTTAAAACATGGATCTAAATCATATTAGATGAGTCCACGTTTAGTGATTTTTAAGGGTCTTGCTCTGTACAATAAAAAACATAACCTAGTTTTGCTTACATTCATTCTGGGAGACTCCCTGTAGATCATAAAGTGAGTGAACACATATGTGCCTCTCGGTTTGAAGAGGTTAATAAAATATTTTTTATTCAAAGAATTTTAAAATGAGAGTTTCAACAATAAAATTTTATTTGAGATAAGTTTTAGCTGAAATAATAAATGGAACCATGCTCGTAAAGCACTCGCGTAGCATCTAATTTCAGTGCCCTCAACTATTTACATATCCACTGTATGTAACAAATTGTTAAATACTAACAACGAAAATGTGCTATGTTTTTTTTAGTACTTTGTTAATATGGAAATTTTCAAGTTATTCATATAAAATAAATTAACTATCAAGAGATAAATGATGAAAATACTTTATTTCAATTTGTTTGAATACATGTTTGATTTTTTTTCCAAATATGAGTAATTATTGTGTCGTACTATCAGTTATGCTTTGCCTCCAAGTAGCGTGGAATGGAATTTTCAATATTTTAACGCGTGTTTTTGGCAAAGCCGTTAATAGCAACTTTTGCAAGTGTGGCAATGGCAATATTTCTACTTGAGGATTACTTGAATTAAGCTGCTGTTCTTCTGTAAACAAAAAAATGATGGTAAAATTGAATACGTTATGCACTTAAATTTATTACATATTCATTGAACTTGATTAGTAAACAATAAAAATATTTGATGTACAATGGAAGTATTAGTGTTTCAAAGACTTCATTTTGTAATTATAATAATAAAAAAAAACGAATTAGTTAATAGCGTTATACACATGTGCTCATTTTTCCACTCCACTTTTCTCAACCCTTCAAGTTCAAAGAGGTCACTATTACGCCACTGTTTCTGGTTGCTGTATTTGCGGATGTAATGTAGTCTACGAGATACATGAATAACTAATTTCAACGTAAAACGTAAAATGATATTCTAAAATCTAAAAACAGATTTCCATAAAAATGAACAGATGCATAGTGACACTATAATCAATCCAAACGAATGCGGTTGAAAAAAAATTTACTTTTTTTTTATACTTTTACACATCAAAATCATTCAAAATTTCATGTATTTAGTGTAAGAAACATGCCCTTAGTGCCTAAACTACGAGTTAGCGAGATACAAATTACGGAACTTTTAAAAATGACCATATCCAAAAATACAAAAATTCTGAAAAAATTCACTTTTAAGTCTCCAATATTAATCATAATAACTTGTAGTTAAAGTACATGCACCAAAACCTTGAGCAGTCGAATGATTTCGAATGGTTTTGACAAAACAAATGTATAATCTACTAGAAAAATAATTTGATTAGATTCAATTCGGCTCGCGGTTAGCTCTGTCGGCCGTACCAACTTTCCGCATAGAACTGAAAAATTTATAAATAATACAATATTAAAAGTAGAACGTTTGCCTAAAGCAACTTAAGGGGACCGACCTGTGTTAAAAGCTTAAATTCAAAAAATAGCTATATAAATCGAAATAGTGGAAATTTTTTTTTGTGATCGTAAAATATGTTTATTAGACACCTGATTGACCAAAAAAAAACTTCTATCCAAGCTCTGAAATGCCAATTACGCTTATTTTTTCATAATACTAAATATTATAATAGGATTCACTTGCCACGCGATTCTGACGTGAGCTTTTCATCAATATTGATCTATGGGGTCTCAAAATCTTCAGAAAAGTACCCCCATCCACTTAAGCGGAGCAGAATTTGAAAAAAAAGTTTGTTTTTCTTCCAAGAGCTTTAATATGGCTTCTAGTGTTGATAAAATACTAATTTTCTCAAAAATTGGCACATTTTGACGTGTATATAAAGTTGTAGGCAATTTTTCAAAATTCTGCTCCGCTTAGGTGGACAAGAGTACTTTTCTGAAGATTTTGAGACCCCATAGATCAATATTGATGAAAAACTCTTTTCAAGATCATGCGGCAAGTGATTTATAACACAATATTTCGTCTTATGAAAAAAGTGATGTAATTGGTATTTCAGAGCTTGGGTAGAAGTTGTTTTTGGTCAATCTGGTGTAGAATGAACATATTTTACTATCACAAAAAAAAAATTTCCACTATTTCGATTCATATAGCTATTTTTAGCTGAAGCTGAATTTAAGCTTTTAACACAGGTCGGTCCCCTTAAGGGAGGACGAGGGTCGTGAGCTCAACTCGACTATGGATTATGAGAATACATAAATATTCAAATATGCAGGGATATTGACTATGGTAAACTATATA
Organism: Trichogramma pretiosum; assembly: GCF_000599845.2. Lineage (NCBI taxonomy): Eukaryota > Metazoa > Arthropoda > Insecta > Hymenoptera > Trichogrammatidae > Trichogramma > Trichogramma pretiosum. Next base: position 1,029,786 of record NW_019641630.1, read on the forward strand.
CAATGTTATGTAATTTACCATTATAGCTGTAATTCAATTACGATGAAAACACAAACTAGTTTATATTATTCCATTGATGAATGTTGTATTAATTTTTTCAGAACATGCATATAATAATTGATTTCTTACCTTTCAATTGATTTTTATCATTAACCAAATCTTGTATTAAATTCATGTACGGAACTGGTTTAAGAACAGGTATTGAGTCACCGCTAACATGTTTGCTCATTTGGTTACACTGATCAACAAATAATTCTGTGACCTTCAAGAGTTCTTGAGTTACACCCCAAACAAAGTGAGTTAAATTATTTGATAATTCGGTCACTCCTTTTAAGATCATATTGTTTGAAGTAGCAGATTGAGATACATAAGTAGGTATAATCAAAAATCTCTTGATATTTTTACAATTTGCCAGATGCCTATCAAAACCATTTTTAACATCAAAATTGACCAACTCCAGTTGAGTCAAATTTTTCAGTTGTGAAATACCTTCCAAAATATCAAAAGTACAACAAGAACCTTGTCCTTTTTCCAAACGCAATCTATTAAGTGATTGAAGTTTGACCAATACGCTAGTTCCGAAATCTGATGGAAAATCACAGCATTCTCCAAGTTCTAAGGATTCCAAATTATATAATGATTCCACCATTGTAATTTTTTTCGATCCCAATTCCTTGATAGATGTTAGGCTCTGAAATAGATTTGAAAATTTAATAAAATCATTATTTAGGAATCATCATAAGATTAACTCAAAGACCTATAACTAAATACCTAAATGAGTGTGAGAGTTATTGAAATAATCGATCGATAAGTTTCAATTTAAGTTCATTCAAAAGAGAGTTTGGTGTTTGTTGTTTTTTTAAAACAGAATTTGAAAGTATCAAAAAATTTTGATAATAGTAATAGTAATAAGAGCTTTCATTATTAAGATTCTTTATGAATACAGTCAACCCGTAAGGAACTTTTGCCTGTGGTTGGGCGATCGAATAAGATGGCTTGGGTCACGTCAACTGTGATGGAAGACTGGTTTTCTAACAGATTTGAAGTGAAAGAATATTTACTCAAAGAAAATCTTCCGTTCTAAGATTCTGCTTTTGTTGGCTAATACCAAGAGCTATCCACTTTCTTTATTGACGGCCCATCCGGATGTTTAAGTCCTATTTCATCGTTTGCATCATACTCCCTACACTCGCGCACTATCTTCACTCTACGGTACGAATAATACGACTTACAACTCGGAAAAAGGGGCATAAATGTGAACTTAGCACAGTGTTTTAAAATTGAGTGTGATATATGTACTATAGGGGACACTTTTCGACACAAATATTAGGAAAACCACGCCATGCCATAAAGTCTTACATTTGCACAAGTATTATAATGTATTAATTTAAATCTAACGTTATTAATGAGAGTTGAATGATTTAAAACTTTTTTTGTGAATAAACATATTCTCAGCGGTGACATAAAGAGTAATATGCAATACAGGTGTCATCAGTAACCTTTTTAGCAAGGTATAGTTCCGGCCTAAATGCTAGGCTAAAAATTTTTTTTATGGTACGACTATCGTATGCAATTTTATGGTACTATTCAGAGATAAAAATTTTGCTCTGTTTACTGAGATATAAGTCGTAATGAGTACGATGCAAGTAATGCGTTATCACACCCGCTACTCTCGTGCGCTAACCTCACTCCACAGCGCCAAAAAGAGCGACACATACCTCGGAAATCAGGATATAAATATAAATTTGCCACGTTGATTTAAAACTGCCTACATGATAATCTTGCGTGAAAATATTTTTTTATTTTAAGTTTCGCAATTAATATCCGTGGTAAATTATTGTTTCGTTTTCGTGCTGTTAGTTTTAAGTGCATTGATAATATTATATTAATAAGATATAAGTCATAAATCTCCACTATGATTGCTTGGATTAACAAAAAATTGGGATGGAATAGTATGAAGTATAGCAATCTTATTACAAAAATTTTAAGATCTGAATGGTTACAATTGATTAAATATTGCATTTAAATTGATACTGCACGGGGCTTTAGAATCATAAGTCATTACATACGAATTCTGGACTAATGAAAATATTAAAGGTAGTAAAGACATTTTTTTATGTAAAAAGACTTCTGTAAAGAAACATAGATTTACATCAAAAACGAAAAATATTAACATTAACATTTAATTTTGATGTTTTTCAATTTACAGAATTTAACATTGGTTTGTCCCCTTAAGAATCATTCATTTTTGGAAACTCGAGGAGACAGTGAAGCCAGCTTAAAAATCAATTTTCAATCCTATTTTCCGAAAGTTTTACTAATTATTTATGCAAAGGGCTCCATGATAATATCTTTTGGAAGTATTTAAAGGCACTACAAAACCTTACAAATAATATTGTAAAGAACTCACCATAATATGTGCTTCAAATATATCAACTTTGATTATTTTCGGTATTATACGCTGTACCTTAGTTTCGTTTAGAATTAAACCATCCACTAGGGAAGTTCATGAAGCAAACTTTATATCAGTGCTTACAAAACCCGTGTATTATTGTAGGACCGATTTTTTTTTAACTTTAAAAGAAAAATTCAGTAGGTATTTCGGAAAACGAGATTGAAAATTTTGATCTTTAGGCTGACTTTGTATCTTGTCAACCCTTATAAAAATTTCCTATAGGATCTCGCGAAATTCCTACAGGAGTCCTATAGGATTCCAATAGGAATTTCGCGGGATCCTATTGGAAATTTTTATAAGGGAACATATTGTTAATACTTTATACTTTGTAAAATCATGAATTCAAAGTAAATTAAAAACTTACCAAATGTGTCAATTGAGTCAAATTTACCAAAGAACTCAAGTCTCCATCCAAAGTCATAGCATTTAAACCTTTTAGACGTAGTTCAGTGCAATTCTTTAATTCAGAAACACATTCAATATTGATTAATTCACATTTGATAGACAAGGCATTAAGAATTTTCAATTGAGGACAATTTTTCATTACTTCTTCAACAACCATAGCTGGACATCTGCATAGTTCTAACTTCAAAAGACTTGTAATTTTGGGTATAATGTTCACAAACTTTTGCCAAACGGAATCTGCTGCATCTCCGGCTATTAGCATTTTGCGTAAATCTAAATATTGAGTACCTCGACTTTTTAATGCTTCAGCGAATCCATCCCAATCTGTCACTTGACTATTTTTCATTCTGACAGTTTTCCATAATGATGGATGAGCAGCTAAATCTCGCCACATTCGGCATACTCTTCCTGCGCGTAACAGCTCTTGAACTTTCAAATATTGAAATATTCGAGATAAAGCATGATATCCAGCACAAACAGAAACCATAAAATGTTGTTTATTATCTGCTTCAATTTGATTAGATTTTTTTCTGTAAAAAAATGAAATAACTAATTAGTTTTCTAATAAATCATATTTCAACCTTAAAGTCTTTATAAAAACGTGATGAATATTTTGTAAGATAAAACATAGAGCATTGTAGGTGTTTTTTTTTCAAAAAGCTTTTTCATACCGAGAAATTAGAAATTAAGACAAAAAATTGATTGTTTTGTTTTAATGAAATAAGTTTCCTAAATTTGTATGTATCTCGTAAAAAAGTTTCAGAACTCTCCAGAGATTTATTTGTATTCGCAATTATTATAATTCTTTTTTTTTTTGTAAAAAATTTTCAACATATAATGAAAAGAATTTTGAAAATTTAGTTCAGGTGATATGATTATCTAGATTTCATTGTATGTAAAGGTACTACACGTGAAACTTCAGAATTTTTTTTCTTTTAGGATGAATTTGAGGTATTTTGTTGAAGTATTTTAGATGATAGGGAATGTGTTTCTTTATTTGAAATGTTTAAATTTCAGTATATTTCTTTTTTTTAATGTAATGTAAATATACTTTTCATCACTGCGTGCGGAAAGTGCTACTTTCGCGTACGGCTGGCGATCTTAAAATCGACTTTCCGCACGTTGTAATGAAAATTAGTGCACGCAACTGGGGTGGTTGTCAATCTTGCACTTGTGTCAATGCTACCCTCGCTACGCTCGGGCTGCAAACTTGACACTCGTGCAGATCGACAACCTCCCGCCCCCGTGGCGTAATCTACTATTTCGATTTAGCCTCTCGTAAAATTACAAACGAATTCATCTTACCAAAACATTCTCGATTTAGTTTTGCATCGGTACTTTTTCATTAATTTTTATTATCGATAGTGAGTACCGAGAGTACGGATGCGCCGAAATTTTCATTTTTCGGATATTTTTTTATTGATATTTTTAGGCTAATTATCAGTTAAGGTAATATGAGTAAAGGCCACGTCAACCTCTTACCACATTTTACAAATCATCGATTGACAACGCATTTACAAAAAAAAATTGGTATATCACATGAAAAGTGGTACATGTATGTATGAATACGCATCATACATTACGATTTATGAATGAAAACAGGTGCACGAAGCATAAAAGCGCGAGAAATACAGTATGTGTTGTTATTTGACTGAACAACACGTACCAATTGCTTAGAGCGAGCGCAAGAGACAGAGATATAGGAGGTTTCATAAACGTTTTAGAGGCATGAGAGTATCCAGCAATATTTGCTCGTGTTACAGGACATAGTAGAGAAGAGTGAGATGACTCTTGGGACTATCCAGCGCCAGCTAATCACAGCGCACGAAACAACTATACACTGGTGAAGCAAAAAACCTACAATTAACGTGCTCGCTCGTTTGACAAGGGTTAGTATAGGTATACTTAATGTGTGTAAAGAAGTTTCACTTGAATTATGTGAATCAACTCATTAAAAAATCAACGTTCCGTAATTTAAATTAAGATTTTTACATTAATTATTTACATTGTAAGAAAATCTTATAGTTACCTTTCATCCGAAGATGGTAGAACATTAGTATTCCTGATTATTTTTGAATCGAAGTTAGAACTCGTAAAAGTATAAGGTCCAACTTCATTAAGAGACAATAATAATTCATCTGTTTTTGGTTTTATTTCAACGGTGTTAATACTATTAACATTACCGTTTAAAGAATAATGAACTTCGTCATCTGATATATTTGTTTTCGAAATTTCATTACTATAACGATTCAAATTGATAGGTGAAGACCGCAATGAAGTAACAGGACGGTTAGAGACTACGATAAACTTTTTACCCTTTATAGATGCAATATTTTGTATGGGTCTCAAGTTCAAATTATCATTACATTTGAACTCACTTGTCGATACCTTAGATAATTTATTTTCATGTGAGGTGTTATCATTATTAAAATCATTATAATTTTCGAATGAAATAAGTGACTCTTTAATTTTCGGGACCATTTCCAATGATTCTTTTTTTTTCAAAACCTGTTTTTTCCGATCACCTAACTCTTTGTATAGTAAAGAAGCTTCTGCACTTGAAGATTCTCGAAAAGACTCATCGGTTACAAGTTGACAATTCTGCAATATTAATGTACTGATATAGATAAATGAAAAACATTTTCATATGATGAGAAGTTGAGGTAAAGAGTATGGGTGTTACGTCAATGCAAAAGAAAACGTAGCTAATAAATTTGAACCATTGTTTTTATAAATCAATGAATATCAGCATAATATATAAAATATTATTTACTGTAAAAGAAAGCATTACTACCAAAAAAAATTAAAATACTTAAAGAATCCATTATCGTTGTAAGTAACATTTTTTTGAGAAAAGGAGAAAAAATTTTACAGATTTTTAATTCAATCAACAACGCTTTATTTTTACACTAGACTAAGTAACGTAGTGTAGGATTTCGTTTTGTAAAAATTTAATTAATCAAGTATAATAAATACTTAAAACTCAGAATCAGTTACAGGACTTGAAAATGTCAAAGGGATGATAAATTTGAAGAATTCAATTAAGTCACTTGGTCAAAAGATTTGGTCTTCGAAAAATAAAATTCTTCACGATGGTCTTTCAAAAACCATCTTTAAATACTTTTCAGAGTCATTTCAAAAAATAGAATGACAATTTGAAATTAAAAATCTGACTTGTGAGCTATGTGTAATCCATTACAGATTTCAAATATTACGGGTTTCAATTTTAAATGTTCTCAATAACAAAAAAATAATGAGTAAAGCCTTCATTTTTCAGTTATATTATGCTCACCGTCTTAAAGCCCAAATTTTAAATTCGTATTTTTTATGAATATATACAATATTATCAGAATAATACGGTCAAAAAGACAGTTGTTTCTAGAGCTGATTATTACTAGATAAATAATCAAGTTGAAAAAGAAAGTTTCACTATTGAAGTAAGAGGCATTTTTCTAACTTATGTAAGAATTTGGAAACACATGTGATTTCATGACAAATTACATTCACGCAAGACGACTGACAGAGTAAGAATGAAAAGGGTAATACGTGATGATTTATAATAGGTAAGGAAAAAGCCCTACCATGAGTCGATATCTCCTCTGTTTATCTATGGAACTGAAATTCACATATTAACTCTCACAGTATTTTGTTGACTTGGTCACAAAAGTTATCTCAAATTAATTAGCATTTTCAATCCCACCTGCATAAGATCAAAAATTAAGATTCAGCCCAGCACTTGTCAATTGTAACTTGTCACATTAGAGTCCAACAAATCAATTATCGTTGATAATTATTCAATTCTGAGGTGAAATTGTCATGGTAACAATAATGTCTACTTCATTTAAGTTAAAAAGTTCATATTTGACATCTTTTTAACAGGCTGCTACGTAAAAATTCAAATGTTTCTTTCACTAGCATTGGACTTTAATAATTCGAATTGCCTACATGAAAAGGAAAGTCTAAGAAATCCATGATATTTAGCCAAATATTCTCTTTATTAAAATTGCCTCAGCTACAAATAAATCTGACACTCAAAAACTTCTTTAAGGCTAAGACTAATTCCATCAATTTAAATTATAAGTAATTATGACGCTGTATTCTTCAAATTTTCCTAGGTTTTTTGTCGAAAAATTGGAACCCTCTTTGAAGCGAGTACCATATTTTGAATTTTACTTACAAAATTGTGCCGCGAATCCGGAATAGCAAGATGGCAGATAGAAAAAATTAATTAGTGAGAAGGAGAATCGTTTCAACAACGTAAGATATGATCAATAATAAAAAATAGACCTACTGATATAAATTCTTTAATAATAGCCAAAAAAAGCTATTAGAAACAGCGGAAAAATGAACAAAGATAAAAATCTACACTCACAAACTTGAACTCAACTCCTCATTAATAAATTTTAGATTAAAAATATATTTTTGTGAATATATACCTTACACGTAAACTTAGAATTGGTTGACAGTTTTTGAATACATTTGGGATGGTATAAGCACAGGCATTTTACGCATTGTAATGTCGGAATTAAACCAATGCTAGAAGAACAACGTACACTACATGGTTCTTGCTCTTTGATCCTAAAATATATGATCACGGGAAATGAATTGTTAAATATACATAAATATATAAATAGCATTCTTGAAACATTTTATCAATTGTGACTAGTTATTGCACCATAGAACAAAAAAACTGTTTAACGATATATATTTACACCATTTCAATTGATTGTTAACTTTAATTTTAATATGACAAATTATTGCACCGATAAAAATTTGTTTCGAAAAATTGTAATCCGACTTTTGAACAAAGTTCAGATAACTTTGAAATGAAAAAAGTTGTGTAACTAAGATGAAAAATATTCAAACTTATTTAAACTCGAAAAGAACGAATATTGTTAAAATCTATTAAAATTATTGATTTTCAAAAAAGAGGCTGTTCATTTGATGCCACTAGCGTTTGCAAAATAAGTCTTAGCACACATGAAAAGTAAGTGAGATAAAGAGATTACGCATTCAGCACACGCGCGCCTGTATGTTTTGCGTTCGCGAGTGGTGCTGAATATAAGTCTCTTAAAAAAACTAAAATTTGACAAGTGCTATTTCATTCATGTTCTACTCAGTACAAATCTCCAGACTCATTAGAAGCTAACTTTTGTCAAGACTTTGAGGTTGCGTTTTTTAAAGGGGATAATGAGTAAATAGCCATAAAGGGGATTATTCAATTGAATCGAAACTATTGGGGATAATAGTAATTATAAATAATAATGTATAAATTGAAAGATAAAAAATTATAGAATGAATAGTTGTATTCATTGATCACAATAAAAATCTTTCAAGTTTTATACTGAAAATGTCTTTCATTTCGAATGAGATCTGATAGGATCAAAGTTATGAGTGCTCTAGCGTTCCGAGAGTATATGGAAATCACAGAGTTAGTTTTTCTGTATCGACGTTTCCAATGATACATTCTATCACCGAAATTTGGCAACCAATTTCAGCAATTATTAACTGATATTTTTTTAAAAGTTTTCAAAAGTTTTCTTAAAAACTTATTTGCTATTTTACCTTGATAAAGGTTCTTTTCTTGGATTAATATTGCCACGTTCAAAAGTAAGTAAAATTAATAATTATAAGCTTCAATTTATAACACTCTAACATAAAAATCACAACTTTGCTGTTTATGTCATATCCACAGCCGTTGCTTAATAGTTATTCGTGTAACAAGTGCCCAAAATGCGTTTTTGGGCACGAGTGTGCGGAAAAAGACACGAGTGCCGGCTATGTTAGTTTCCGATATTTTTAGGAAATTTTGCAAAATCACTAGAGCCAAAAAAGAACAAAAAGTTAAAAGTGTTACATAACATTTTTAAATTCTTGTATCAAAACATTTAATTTTGTGGAAAATTGATTTAAAGATTTTATACCCTATTCGAAAGTATTTATCGCTTGTATTTTTTACTGAGTTTTCAAAAAACACTATATTTATAGCATAATTGATGATTGTATTTAAGGTCAAATTTCATCCATTATGCTTTATTACTGATTAGTCAATTTTTCATCTATTTAGTATAAAAGAGCCAATAATTAGAAAGATTTACACGTATAAATGGTTATTTTCTTAACTTTTATAATTTTTTACACACTGCAAAAAGAGAGAAAAAATTGGCTAAGGCCAATTTACCCGTTACCCTGCTTGCACTGAGAACTCTCACTTTTAGATAGCGCGTGCAATATCAAGATTTCTACTCAATTTAATGCTATTATTTTTATTAGGGTTTCCACAAAGATCATCATAATTAAATTTATTATATGAAAAAAATTATTCGCTCTGAGAGCCAGCAAAAATGCAAGTTTGATTCGCGATGGGAATTAAAAATCCCCTTTATAATAAGCTTGTCGCCATCATCACGAAGAAAAACTGTATAGATTTGATTCAAAAACAAATTGAACTGCACTACGCTCAGATGCTAAAACTTGCCAAGCCGTAAATTATCACTCAAAGGTTATGACGCTTGCAACTTCAATTACTAAGAAGATACAAGCACAATTAGTAACACTCTTGGCGCAGAAGTATAGGTAAGATTGCTTTTTCTGAGATATAAGTTATATTTTGTGGCACCGCGAAGTGAGGTTAACGCATAAGTGCAGCGGTCGTGATACACACGACGCAGTGCCAGAAATCGCAAAAAAAAATTTTTACCCCGTAAGGTACAACTTAATGTGTTTTTTTCAGCTAATTGAAGCAAACTGTTGTCTTAAGAAAAAATCTAATAAGATTATCGTTACTAAAACAAAATCATGAGAATCGAAGGGGGTTAGCTTTGATGCAATTTTTCTTGTTCGTTGAAAGGTCTACATACGCTTGTAAATATAGTTCTAAGTATAAAAAATTTGAATTATTTTAAAGTGATGTGCACTATAAAGTCGGAACTTCAGTGGGTTACATAGCTTCGTGTGACGGAAATAATTTTTATTTTTTTGAAAAATTATAATTAAAAACCAAAATAATATGAGTCTGGAGGGTCGTTTCTACCGAGCATAACTAAATCGCCAACTATTATTTTGAAACATGTCACTATTCATTATTAGAATTAATTTTTTTTATCGAATCATCACTTGCAAAATATTTGAGAAGTAGGTATAAAGTTATCCAATTCAAGCTTTTCAAATCGTTAATCTCGCACTTTTCCAATTAAAATGATGATAAAAATAAATATGTATATATGCTTACTTGATGATTTTTTTGCTTTTCATCGCATGATTTTTGTCCACGATTTCCTTATTATTTGAAGCATTTGTCCATTGTGAAGTTTGAGCAACTTTTGTATCTACAGTATTATCAGTAGAAGTCATAGGTGATTTACTTTCTTCTACGAAAAATATATATTATTTGTATATTTCGACTTTTTAAATTTTTAATGGTGAGAACTACTTACTACTAGGCGTTACTTTCTTTGAAGATATTTTCACTTTTAATTTTGACGCTACTTTAGCATTTCTTGATGGTGTCTTTACTGGAATAACAGGAGGTGTTGATTTTACAGACGATTTTTTGGGTGTATCATTTTGAATTGGTGGAGTATCAATACTTTTTTTTGGAATCTTCTGATAAGGTTTAGTTGGTACATGAGCTTCCTGCAAGAAATGTTAAATTAATAAATGAGTCATAATTCGAAATTTCCAAAGGAGCTCAGTAATAGTTTCTTTAATGTATATACGACATACTTTAAAATGAAATGAATCGAGATTTTAAAGCGTAAGTGACATAATATACCATCGGATTTAGTGTGTGCTTATTTACCAGATGGGACTTGTCTTATTTGAAACTCGAAATTTAAAGACCTTCAATTATACTTTATTTTATAATAATTTACTTTTCGATTGTTCTTTCAATATTATTGACAAATATTCAAGCTTTTTGTGAAAATGTTAACATAACGATTCTCCGTAATTTTGAGACATTAAGAAATCCACCTCAAGAAAATCTGCTTCTAAAGTCATCAGACTTTTCCCTTTTAATAACGTAAATAATATACAGCCTCAGGGGCGTCTAAAACATATAAATATTACGTTGCTGTAAATTTTAAGTTACGCAATTAAATATTTTCTAGTTAATCGAATTTGAAAATTCTCATGAGCAACAGAAATTTGGTACTCTTTCAAGAAAAAAAATGGTAAGAGAAGATAATTTCCTTTTTTATGTATGAGTACAATTGTATTTGTCTTTGTGCTCTTGTGCACACTAGAATTTAGGATGAATAAACTAACTTATAATTATACAATAAATTAAAGGTTAGGGAATACTACTTTTAATATCCTGAAATAACAAACATACCGCATCACGAACTCACTTTTATTTGAGCTAGTAGAATCAGTTATTAGTATTTATAAAAATGGTGAAATTCGTACTTGAAAATGCAAAATACTGACTGGACTATCATAACTTATCAATCTTGAGAAAGGATTTATTTATTTCAACTTTAATGACTACTCAAAACTCATTTGTTTAAACAGTGAAAAAAAGTTATACAAACCTTTCCTTTTTTAGCATCTCGAATAATTTCTTTTGCAGGATCGTTAACACCCAGAGGTTCTTTGAAAAATGTAAAATTTTCAATGGTTAATTCACTTGTTGTAACTAAAAAGAAAAAAGTATATAAAAGTTATTATATTTTATCTTGATAATATTATAAATCGAGGATTGCAAAAAAAAGTTACTTACGGGTTTCTGTAACTTCCCGGAAACTTCTAACTTTTTTACCTTCTGGAGTATAATAATAAATATCAGCCATTCTCTTACTTTGGTTATCACTAGATCCAGCTCGGTAAACTAATTCTCGTTTCCAACCATATTTGAATGGTTCTCTATATAAAGGATTAGTAATATCAATACTGACTTTTTGTCGAGATGTAGTAATTGGACTTGCAGCACGAAATGAGCGTTTGGTTCTAGTTTTAGTTGAATTCATGGATGTATTATTACATTTTTCACTTTTACTTGAAAAATCATTTGCTGTTGAATCGCTAAAATTAGCCTCTGGAACAGTTTTTGGACTTCCAGGCTCGGAAATATTTTCATCGATTTCTTCACTGAAACTATCAGCATTTTTAAGACCTTTCCACAAAGTTGTGGTTTTACGTCTTTTAGAAATTTGAAAAATATCAGCTTCTTCTTGTTCTGGAACACAAATTTTTTTCTTTATTCCGAGTTACTATATTCCTTGCAAGCGCTTTGTTTCTATCAACAATATTTTGTTACATCAACTTCAAGTATAATTTAAAATCGATTCAACTACGCTTGAAATCGTGATCATTAAATTTTATGATATCATTTTTTATCCCTTTATATCTTCTTCAAACTGGTCACTTCAAACATGGTTCCAACATTGTTGAAGATTGCAAGCTTTGGAGTGAACCAAATTTTTTAGAGAAGTGTAAAACAAAATTTAAATTTAAATCAAGAGTTTGGTGCGTCCTATACCTTTGAAATTTAAAAACTCTGGCAGTTCAAATAAGCTACAGGGAGTGATAGGGACCTGTGGAGCAAAACTTTTCAAATGTTTCAGGACTTGTAGGCGAAAAATCCATGAAGTTATTTAATGTATATAATGTTGTGATTTAAAAGAAATTGAATAAAGCGAAAAAAATCAACTGCAAGTCAGAATTAAACTGAAAATTCTTGTTTTTAGCTGGTAAGTGCATTAATAATTTTGTAAAGAAGGTACTTTTTAGGTTAGGGATTTTCTACAATTTTTTTTATTTTTGCATTTCGTATTTCAAAGCAGAAAGGAGCCTCAATAAATTCAGAGACAAAAAATTACCAAATCCTATGTTAAAAGATAAGAACTTAGCACCTTTTTGCCTCCGAGTTTATTAAGATACCTTTCTGCTCTGAGGCAACGATTTTACACTTATGATAATAATTAATAGCATTATCTCGAAATAAAATTACCTGCTCTTCTCAATTTTCAAATCACTCCTTTATCTTCCAATTGACTTTTTAGAATTCTATCTCAAGTACGTCGGACATAGATATCTTAAGTGATAGGTAATCTAGTAACGAAAGTTTTAAAAATAAATTTCAAGTTGAAGATTCAAACGGTTCAAAAGTTATGAACAATTAAGTACTAAAAAACGTGGTTTTACGGCCGAATTCTGGCTCTCCACTCAGCCGGTAGGAGAGGGAGGTAAGGGCTGGCGATAGTGCCTGCAAGTTACCGACGTACTGAAATATTTTGCCCTCATTATTCTCCACGAATAATGAATCAATCATCTTGAAACTTCGAAGTAATGTTCAGAAGATTGATACAATTATGTCTGTGCTCTTTTTTTCAAGGAATTGTCTTATAAGCTTACTTGAATTAAATTTTTTGGAATTAGAGGTTATGAAAACCAAAAAACCACAATAAAATCTATTTACTTGAAATTCTTGTCAATTATGGAAAAACAAGAGCAGAGGCGTAATTGTGTCAGTCCTCTATAGGTTATTACAAAGTTTTGAGATGATTTATTAACTATTCATTGAGAAAAATGAGGACAAAATATTTCGGTACTGAATACCGACTGAGTGGGTAGGCCTGGCCCTTAAACAGGAGCCGAGGAGAATAGACGCGCGCGGCCGTAAAATCACGTTTTTTGGTACTTAATTGTTCATAAGTTTTGAACTGTTTGAGTCTTCAACTTGAAATTTTTTTTTAAAACCTTCGTTATGAGATTACCTATCGATTGAGATATTTATCAATAAAATCGAAGAGGGTATACTTGCTGAAAAATTGAGTTAACTTTAAAGTCAAGTTTCTCCATGAAATTTAACTTTTTTTGAAAAACTGTTTCCACTATTGGAAGGAACAGACAATAATCTATCGGAATGCATATGTTAAAATGATATCACTTTTGATGTGTTTTTTATTAGAATAGCTAATATAGCTTAATATTGCATATTCCACCGCTTTCTTCGAAAAAAAATGTAAACCATATATTTCCTTCCTAAAAAAATCATGTGAAGTCGTTTTATTCGTCACCTCATTGGTCGAGAAGTAACTGCGCCTCGCTTCATGATTGGTCGGAATCTGGCGTCGGTCGTTCATATAATTTTTTTTTTTTTGGGGGAAAACTTAAATGTAGCGTTTGCTTAAATGTTTATATTCGTAAGTCATAGGTTATTTTAATTTCAAAAGCATTTGCATGGCAAAAGTCGGTGTAAGAATTAAAAAATGAGCAATAAATAAATAAATAAAATGAGAAGTTTATTCGATTCTAAATGCTGCAAAATTCAATCAAAACTTTTATGATTGAAATTGTCAAAATTCATTCATCAAATCTCTGTAAATCCTCTTGATTGATCTGAATGATGCTCGGCTATCTTTACATATTGTTCTTAAATCGAAATGTCGAAATCAAAATTTTTTTCTCTTCAAATTGTAAAACTATCAATTCAATTCTCAAAACGTCAAAACAATCGAAGTCATGACAATCAGAGAGAACGTACAATTTCACTTCTGAAAATTACTATTCACATAGAGCAATGGGATAGAGCCATAAGTGGCCCTGCAGCCGTTATTAATCGGAATAGCGAGAGCGTCTGTCGTTTGAATCAATATGTTTTTCGAGAAGCAATATGAGAAAGCTTGGCACTATATCCGCCTCGAGCCGCTGCTAGCGATCGTAGTGGTGGACTCATGAACAAATAGGGGCCCTTGTAGGTTTTTAGTCTTATACGCGACAAGAATCTATTCGTTCATGAGTCCACCGCTACGATCGCTAGCAGCTGCTCGAGGTGGATACGTAAAACGATTTCGCTTGAAGGTAATTGCGTATTATGATTTTTTTCGACAATTTTTTGTCAAGCAATTTTTAACTATTAAGGTGGCTTCAGTGGTCTCAGAGTGTCTGTAATTTGGGGATTTGGTTTTTCTGAAACGACCTTGCTGTTACTTCATGTTTTTTTTATAGTGCGTTGACCCTATTTTGGAATTTAGTATTACCGCATTATCGTATTATAAATGGAAAAAGTAAAAAACAGATTGATCTACTGATAATTTACCTTATGTCTACTTATAGATTATGGAGCCAACCATGGCTTGTCTCGATACGTTCATCTTAATAATTCAAAGTTCTTATACATTTTGCAATGGTGCTTGCTTAAGATAGTTCAACGCATTTTGAACTTCACCAATGAAATTATATAAAATTGTAAGTAATATTAGTTCAAGACACATAATATGAGTTGCGTTTAAATCATATGTGCTCGATTTAATAAGAATCGGTTGGTAAACACCATGGATAAGTTTACCTTAAAAGTTGGCAACAGTGTCTGCAATTTATTCACATGTTAATATATTTTGTTCTTATTTTTCTTAGCAAAAACTTTCATAAAATTAACAAATTATGCATGAGGTTGTTTTTTGATTATTATATAAGCTCACTTGAATTAATGTTTTTAGAATTAATTGTTTATAGAGATTAAGACAACAAAAAAATAAAAATTAATTCAATTTACTTAAATTTTGGATAATGTTTAAAGATAATTGATTGATCTAAAACTTTAGATTGATTCAAAAATAATTGACCAATTTAAATTGATATGGATCCTGCAAATACGTTTTCAAAAAATAGTCGTAGTAACGGTTAGGTAATTGAATAAGATGTAAGCAGTAGCTTTATAATTGCCTTCGCTTGTTTTTACTTTTAAAAAAATTGATGAACCAAAAATATATGTTTTATTATAAGGTTTTCTTTATAATTTTTTGAATAATAAAATCACTATAATCATTTAAAATTATAATTAATAAGAATAAGTCGTAAGAATTGGATGATATTTATTGACAAAATGATTTACTATTAAAAACTGAAAATTTATGATCAAAAATTTAATGTTGTTCAAGGAAAGTTTTAGAAAAAAATCTTATAAAAAAAACTTAAATTAGCAAACCAAATTTAAACATTCTATTAAAAAAAAGTAATTTGAAAAAATAAAATTCAAAAAAACCTAAAACCGTTAACCAAAACTCCAAGCTTCAAGTACTAAAATTGAAAATAATCAAAAATACAATAAAAAACCATTAGTTTGGTATTTATTTGTTTTATGATCTTACTTTTGATGGCTACTTAAATAATTTAATTAAAGTGATGATTTGCATTAATTCTGTACTTTGATTTAAATGAATAATTATTATTAATGAAATAAAAATAGCAAATTAACACTGACAAAGTAAAAATATTCATTTAACAAAGTTCAGTTACTGATTTTTAAATTAATTATTTAATATTCGATTTTGATTTTGTTATGATACAATATTTAACTGTACTCTTGAAATAAGATAAGAAAAATGTTAGTTATATTATCAATTATTCAAGTTTAATTTTCACTTGAATAAATCTACATTAAATTTTATAAATAAATCCTGATTATTCAATAAATAAGTAAAAATTTACAATTAGACAAGAGAATATTGTTCAATCATTTTTGAAAATACACAATAATAAGGCCTAACCACATCAACTTTTCTTATATTAAATCTCTCTGATATTTCTTTGTATACAATGACTTGTGTCAACTGTATTAAAAATTATTTTTTGGATGTTAACCTACTACTATGAAAAAAAACA
This sequence comes from Trichogramma pretiosum, assembly GCF_000599845.2. NCBI lineage: Eukaryota > Metazoa > Arthropoda > Insecta > Hymenoptera > Trichogrammatidae > Trichogramma > Trichogramma pretiosum. Next base: position 1,046,254 of record NW_019641630.1, read on the forward strand.
TTTTAGAATTGGTTCGCCATAATAAATAATAATATGAAAAATTACATGAAATAATATATGAATTAAAATTGATTAAAGAAAATTGAAATGTATAATATTCATTTTGATTGAGTTTTGTATGAATAATTAAGTACTTTGGTACAGTTTTCATTAACCCGAATTGAAGGGTCAAAAACTATTTTGTAGAAAGATATATTTTGAAACTCAAAGACAAAAGAGTCTAAGCCTTATCTTAATAAAAACAGAATTAAAATACGCTGTGGCATTAAAATATGATTGTATCTCCATCATAGTTGAGGATTAAGATATAAGTAAGTTATAATTCATACCTATAAGCCTCTTGAGTGTAGTTTTTGAGATGTCATACTGTTTGTACTCGCTCGTTTCAAATCCATAAAAATCATCAGTTTCACTTGAACTTTTATCGTTTATGAAACTGAACTTGTTTAGAATATCTGCTGGGACTGCAGCAACTGTTTGAAACATTGTATCTATTATATTATCAGTTCTTGTTAAGTCAACTCTTTCTTGATTACTAGAAAATGTAGTGATATCTTTGTGCAAATAACTATCACCATTAAGCTTTTGTTGGTCTTCTATATTGTTTTTGGAGTAAATTTCCATTAGGTTCAGTCACATCCAACCTTCGCAATTTACTATCTTAACTGGGTTTAAATTTGATACTAAAATTGAACCATATAGTCAAACTGTATCATCAAAAGTAAACACAACAAGAAAAGGTCTTATAGAGTTGAAAAATTGAAATAATTGTCGTTCAATTGCATAATCATACAAATTAAGCAAGTGAGAAAGTTCTAATGACAGAAACTTTGTTTATTGAACGAGACAATCAGTCATGCACAGTGATAATATCAGTTGAAAGAGAATCATTTATAAAGACTAACCGAAACTAACATTCGGCTTGAAAGTTAAGGCCTCCGCAGCGCGCGCTTTTAAAGGAACGGCAATACTATAAGAAACGAACGGAATTGCGGTCGCGTAATGCCGTTGTACTCGCAAGTCATTTTCCGCAAAAACAAAAATGATCCATATTTATTGTTTTGTACTTATGTGAGCTAGGTTCAATTTTAAAGAATATTTATGATTATTTTTGTAAATTAAATCAATAGAAAGCATTAAATTAATTATGCAACAATCAGTGTTTGAGGAGTTTTAAAGTTACAAATTTCACTGATAGGGGCGCTATTATATTGTTTCGACTAGTCCGTTTGTTCGTAAAGCTCTCTGTCATATTTAGTACTTTGTAAATTTAACACGACCACAACAAACCCGCATGTATTGTTTTTGTATATATATCTTACTTATATACTTGTACCGTATTTTTCATCAGTTATGATTTGGTTATGATCGTACAAATAAACTCATAGAGTGCGCCAAAAAATACAAATATGCATTTTTAACTGTACAGCTTTTGTTGTCATTTTAACTGTGATGTCAATGTATAAAATATAATATTTTTGTTTCGTTTAAAATCAGTTCTTCCGGTTACTGTCCAAAATGTTTAAAATAACTGCTTTAAATGAAAAAGCTTCTTCTGACAGTCAAAAAGAGTTTACTCAATGTGTCAATAAACAATTTCAAGTAAGTAGTTTTACCGGTTTTAGACTAGATGCATGTACATTTAAATATAAAAATAAATTTTTCAAATATTCTTTTGCAGGAGCAAATTGCCCTTGATGAATATAACAGAGCAATACTGTTTATCTCAAAAGGAAAGAATGAAGTAGCTTATTCCATTCTTTTTGATTTGTTGAATACAAAAATTTTTGATTTAGTTCCAAGTGATGTAGTTTGTGATAATGAACATAAATTTATTCATACACTGAAGTACTCGTGTTTCAAAAATTTAGCTGCTATACAGTCTAAAGAAGACAATAATTTCAGTGCAATTCAAAATTGTACCAAAGCTCTCAGTTTGGATAATTCAAATGTTGATATGTGGTATAAAATTGGTTCTTTGCTGATAAAAGTATCAAATATTGGAGATGGCTGTTTGGCTTTGAGAACTGGACTTGAGTTAAATTTCATGTATTGGCCGTGTGTGGATAAAATAATATCAGTTTTGTATGAAATATGTGATTACATAAAATGTTTAAAGCTCATCCTATTTGCGTTAGATAGCGATTCTAGTTATTCAAAAGGTATTATTTTGAAAAATAAAATGATTCAGATCATGCCATCAATTACTGAATATTTGAAGGTTTTCAATCAAAACTGGGTTAATGATATTCCATTACTCAATACCATTTTACACATGCAGGTCAATCATTTAGATAAGTTTGAATCTAATACTGAAAATTTTTTTAAATCATCTCAACATTTAAAAAAAAAATCTGAGCTATCAGTATGTATTCAGTTATTAATGAATTCTAATTCTTTGTTCAAAGTAGGAAATTGCTTATTGCAGATTTATGATTTATGTATTAGAATGAAGTTGAACATATTTAGCAAAATTTCATTCCAAATAGTAGAAGAAATTGTTGAAACAAATTTAACTAACTCAAAGTCAATAGAAGTAGAAGACAATTTGGAAGAATCTAATCCTAGTCACACGACTAGTCAAAGTACCAATCAACCAGAGGAAGATGAAAAAGCTGAATGTCTTAAAACTGATGAAGAGCTTGTTTCAAAAAGTGATTCCAACTCACTGATTTGCAGTACTTCAGTTCAAGAAAGTAAATCAAAACCTAAATTAAAAAAAAGGCGCCGTAGTTCATTATCAATTCTAACAGAATGGGCTTGGAGTAGTGATTCAAATAAAAGGAACAGAAATAAGATATCTAATTGTACAGAAAGTGAAGGTCAATATTTTTTTGAAGAAGTTCTTAAACAAATTCTTCCAGATGACTTGTTGTAAGTTTTGAATATCTTATACACTATTATTTTTAGTCATTCATTTCACAAAATAATCTTTGATGTAATTGAAAGCGGAACAGTGCATCATTGCTTTTTTGGTTGTGTAAAGTTTAAAGTCAGTTCCAAGTAACACATTTCCCACAGAAATTACATTGTTAAAATTTTATGCAATAGTATGCAATAAGAGTCTAAATAACAAGCTTGATATTTCACGAAATACCAGAAAATGTACCACTCGTCGGGGTCCAAAAACGCTTTTTGCGCACTAACAAGTGTACGCAAAATGGCATTTTTCGCTAGCATAATTACTTATTGGGATCCGAAGCGGCGTACGCTCGGCATCTTTGACGAAAAACGAGCGCTGCTTCGGATCCCAATAGTGGGGAGAGACCGGGCATGTGTGACAATACATTTAAAGCAGCTAAAACGTAAAAAGTAAAGCAGCTAAACTTTCAATATTCGGAATAAAAATTGTATTCTGTCAAGTCCAAAATTGTTTATTGATGTTTAAAATCAGTCCGCTGAAATCTGTCGCATGTCCCGCATGCGGGGCATGTATGGAATACAGATGGGGCATGTCATTTAAGTCATTTAAGAGGTTAGGTGCGCAATTTCTCTGCTCTGCTGTTTCCCGCAGCGTATGCTTCATGCGTCACACATACCCCATTCGACTTGTCACATATGCCCCATTTGGATTTTTTTATATTGTTAATAATTTTTAACTAGTTCAATATTGAATAGTTTACAATGTCGGAAATGAAAGTTGAAAAGTTACATTTTAATTAAATACTATTCAGGTATGCTTCATTTATATTTATGATATTCAAAAATCGATGCGAAAAATCGAGACGGTGGCATATAATCGTGAAAATTTTAACCCAATATTTTTCTTACAAATGATCAAATTGAATAAAATTCATCCATGGGGAATATTCATTGGTTGATGTTTAACATTTTTGTCAACTTAAATGTTACAGAATTGATCTATATATTGGGAAAATCAATTTCTCCAGATACTCGGGTGTCACGGCATGCCCCGGTCTCCCCTACTACGGGGCATAATTTCACTTTTATGATGCGCTTTTCTGCGGCATAAGTCACACATTCTGACACCGCTGCGTTCGCATCCATTCGCATTATACGCTCGTACGCTAACCTCACCGCGGTACCAGAAAATGCGACTTATAACTCGGAAAAGGGGGCATAAATTAAGCACAGTGCTATAAAATTTAGTACGATCCTCGGTCCATAGAGGATTCATTCCAGCACGGCTATTTTTTGCAGCTAGAAAATTTTTTGCAATAGAATGCGAAAAGTGTATAAATAACAAGCCTGATATTTCACAAAATACCAGACATTTTACCGCTCACCAGTATCCAAAAACGCTTTCTGTGCACTAAAAAGAGAACACAAAAAGGCATTTTTCAATATACTATTGCATAAAATATTTTTAATTTATTAATAAAACTTCGCGTTACCAGAAAGTTTGACTTTTAACAAACATATACATATTATTCATGGGGATTACCATTTATATTTAACTTGATAAATAAATATTTCAGGATAACGGAAAAAAATTCTTGCTCTGAAAATAGTTTTGATCAAACAAAAGAAAAAGTGAGCGCTGAAAATTTTTCGTCTGTGCAATTCGTCGATCAAATAACTTCTGAAGATTTTGATTCATTGACGTAAGTATTCTACATTATCATAGATTATGAAAAATAATTACATTAGTTTTATAATAGGAACAAAAAATTTTATTATGCTGTTTCATTTTCATCGAAATCTTATTTAATTTTTTCCAATCATTATTTTAAGCAACATTTCCTAGTTTCTATTGTATAATCAACAAGAATTTTGATTTAAATAGTCATATACAAAATATGTACAATTTTACCTTTATTTCAGGAATGATTTAAGTAACTCGAAAAACTACGATGAACATTCTGACGTCAAAAAATATTTGAACAATCTTTCTACATGTAGCCTTGTACATGCAATATTGAAGTTTGTCAAATTCATTGGTTCAAAATGGAATCAAAAGTTATCTTATGAACTATTAGATGTTGCTGTGAACTTGTATACATTGCTGAGGTATAACAGTTTAATTAATGTGTCTATTTCATATTACAATAATGCTTAAAACAATTTTATCTCCTGTTACAGAAATCATATTCCCGTTTACAGTGTTTTTATGAATTTGAAAAATGATTCGCTATTTATCGATCCCTTGACGATTTTATTTTTTTGTGAATTATATGCAGATAATTGGTTGTCATTCAAATTATCTCGACCAACTACTTGCAAGTAAGTATTTGAACGAATTTGAGAAACAAATGATTAAGCCACTATTGCTTACAATAACAATTAGTAAGAATTTTTTCTAAATTTTTTTTTACATTTTCAATTCCATTTGAACTCACATTTTTTTTTATGATTCTTGAATTGTGTTAAACTAATTTTCGTTGTACTAAATTTTTTATTGGAATCATCGCCATGTAAGTTAGTTAGTAACATTAATTTGTAGATGATTCAAAGGAAATTTCAATCATCTAAATTCGATTTCAATTTGAATTTTACAACCATTTTTACTAATATATTTATTTTTTAGTATGTCATGGAAATCTGGAATTAGCAGTGAAGATTTCGGAGTATTATTATCGAATTTGCATAACGTATCCATTGATTCGAACTACGATGAACATTTTTTTAATGTGAGGCTTCTTTGGTTGCAAGGGCATGTCTTTCTTTATACTGGTTACTCTGAAAAGTCTCTCCGTATATTTGAATATGTAAGTAATAAGCCAAAAATATTTAATTGACCTCAAAAATGTATTGCAAAGTGCCCCGCTAGCTTATCGATCGTATTAAACAAACGTCGTGAATCTTCAGCTTGATACTTTTCGTTGTTTCAAAACTTCTTGCATATACTCGTGCTTCACGAGAAAGCACGAGATGCGATGGAAAAAAATGTCTACTGCAAATATTAAAACCGAGTGTCTGATACCTCATGAGAGCACCCTGTAACTTCTCCTCATCACACTATGCTATTATTAAATGATCTCTGAGTCAAGTTGCCGTTTTCTTTATCTGCCTAATTTTGTCAGTATTCACTATCTTAATTTGATTTTTTGTTACTGCAAAACTTTGTTAATAGTTTTTTAAAATTCTTTATATTAATATAATTACGAGCATAAAACCTTTTCAATGTTTCAGCTTTTTAGTGTGGTTCAACAACAAAAGAAAAAAGACTCTGATTTTTCTTTAACTTTGCACAATTGTCATAATAATCAAACTATCAGTGAAGAAACTTTACTGGAAGTTTTGACATGTATTAACAGGTAATTTACATTATTTTTAAAAATTTTCCAATAATTATTTTTATATAGTTTGATCATACTATATCAAAGTTATATTAAAAAGTTTTGAATGAATCTGTTTTAAATTTATAACCAAAATATTATATATCTTATCTATACATGAAATTTCATTTAAAATTGTAGTGAAAATTATTTCATTTTTTAACTACATTGAAATGTGTAATTTTTAACACTGCGTGCGTGAAACACTGGTTTTCTAACCTTAAAGCGTCAGAAAACCCTAGTTTCTCGCAAGCATAGTTAAAAAATATCGTTTGCAACTAGTCCACGAGAAAGTTGCCTCACCCAGGAGTCTGCACCCTCGCTACTCTCGGTTCAAAACAACTCTTGCATGAGTCAACTGCTTCGCGCATTTGTTACAAAATATTCTATTTTTAAACCTTTTTCTTTTTTTAATTCTGAGTTATGAACAGGATATTCTCAAAAATTTGAATAGACAAATTACAAAAATTACCGGAAAATACAATTCAATGATTAGATCGCTGATAATCTAAAACTCGCAGTTTTGAAACGTATCAATATCGAAAAAATTTTAACCTTGAGTGCTTGAATCTACTTTCATTATTCTGGATACAAAGAGAAAAAAATTCCTCTTGGTTCATGGAGACTAGTTTTGTTGTGACAACAGGAGTGAGTTCACCCGGGACAACTAATATTTCTCCCCCTTTGTGTCATGGAGAATCACCACTTGTCAATGAGCAGTTTTGCACGTGGCTAATACTTTAATAAGTTTCAAAAATGCACTTCTGTAAGCTCCTACACACCTACTGCTTTGGCGTCTGCATTTGTAGAATAGTGCATTTGAAGTATATTACGTGCCTAAGGAGCGAAAAACTGGAAAGCCTCAGAGCACATGTAATTATCGTCCGAGGCAAAGCCGAGACTGATAAATATGTGCTCTGAGGCTTTTTTTCGCTTCATAGGTGCGTATACTATTTTTCATGAATCCCACTGAAAAAGCACTGGGCCCCAGTAGTCGTAGTATTCAATCATTAAATTGCCACTCTCTACGAAAACAACAACGCTACAACTAATATCTTCAAGAAAAGTATTGTAATATATGCGTCGCACCTATCACACTCGCTGCGCTCGTGCGCTAACCTCACTCCGGGGTACCAAAATGTGCGACTTATAACTCGAAAAAGGGGGCATAAATGTGAACTTAGCAAAGTGCTATAAAAAAAAATTGTACACGTGTCATAAGTAGCACATTATGCCACTGTTTCATAATGTACAATTATATATATTTACATTATATAACCAAATCAGTAGTAATAGTTTACGTGAACACTACTGTTGGGAAGATATTTTTCGTTGGCACAATTATGACGCTTTTTTTCTTCGTCTGACCCGACTTTTCAAACGTCATTGTTTTTGCCGCAAATTATTGAATTTTTGTTTACGTAGGCAGTGGCGATTTACGCACTTATACTCGCACGCAAAACTACTCATTATTGTCTAATGAGTTCGAATCTGTCTGCTTGAAAAAAATTCGTTGTTTTTTCTTCAAATGCAGACGTCAAAGTACCATCAAAATATTATACGTGTAGGAAACCTCTTATTGGCAAGTAGCGATTTTTTCTAGCAGAAGTATAAATTTCACTTATCACAAGTGTATTCGTTACTTTTGTCACAATCCAACTAGACATTATGAACCAAGGGAAAAATTTTTCTAAGTATGTTTTATTATTTATGCAAAAACAGTGTTGTATTTTTCAATTCAAAATCATAGCTAGTTTTCCCGTCCAAGTGAATGAAATTCCTCCTTAAAAAATTTGAATGTTCAATATGTTCATCATTCTGACTAACGATGAAATTATTTACTTTTCCCTATGTTTTTCAGGAAAAAGAAATTGTTGCTCGTTAAAAAATATTACGACCAGAAACAATATCTTGAAGCAGTACAACTCTTGAAAGACACATTCGAATTTGAACATCATTCCAAATCTCCTGTATTTCAAGACCTTCCATTACAACGTCAAGAACATTTATATCTACTGTTAGAGTGCTTGTGGCACCTTCAAAACTTTCAGGTATTTCCTGCACTCGATGATGTTATATTAATTTTACACATTAGATGGACTTCATTTCTTTCCTACGGAATAGGAATTGTAATGTGCATAAGGATATAAAATTTCAATTTTTTTGGGATAGATATGAAGTAGAACATTCAGTGTAAATTATTTTACTCAAAATTTATCTTTATTTTGATAGGAAAATATAATTCTACATCTAAATATCCATATTCTTTGACAAAATATAACATAATACAATATTCATATGGGACTTGGAATTTCGACCAATCAGGCAGTACCAATAACACAGCCACACAAAAAAAAAAAATTTTCAAATCCACCGACCGGACCTAGTGGACTTTATGTTTTTGGGGTCGCTGAATCCGAATCTGGGGTCGGGTTTTCAAGGTTGGCTCATTTTAGGGGTCATTTTAAGGTCAATTAAAAGGAATGTGGTAAAAAATCTGAAAAAATTCATACATGGGTTTTTGAGGATGCTGAATCCAAATCCGAGGTCGGATGACCTTCAGGAGGTCACCTTCAAGGTCATTTGAAGGTCAAACTACGAGGAATTTAATAAAAATATCCGAAAAAATCACACTTATGTTTTGAGGGTCGCTCAATCTGAATCAGAGGTCATTTTGACAGTGTCCGACCATATAAAGGTCATTTTAAGGTCAAATTATTAAAAAAGCTTAAAAAATCCAGAAAATTCTCATCTATAGGTTTTCGAGGATGCTGAATTCAAATATACAGTCAGATGACCTCTATGAAGTCACCTTCAAGGTCATTTGATTGTCGAACTTGGAGAATTCAATATAAAAATCCGAAAAAATCACATTCCTATTTTGAGGGTTGCTGAATCTCAATCATTGTACATATTGACTATACCTGTCCATTTGAAGGTCAATTCATGGTCATTTGAAGGCCATGTCATGTATAGCCGAGGAATTCAGATATTTTATTGTCAAGAGCAAGGTTATTTTGCATGCTTTTTTACTTTTTTCTTATGTAATGCACCTTTTTTTCTTCAAACGATCGGCGTAAAGGTTGCTGTTTGATCGCTTCTGTGATTACCTTAGAAATGTTTGAAGCTAACCCATGTACCATGGTCCATCTAATATTCCTTGTTACAATTTTTTATAGAATTTATGAGAAAAAATAGAGTCTCAATATTTTTAGCATTCATCATGACATTTTGGAGAAATAGAATTTAATATGTTTTATAAACTGTATTCTCTGTATAGCTATACATATTAGTCCCCAAAAAACTGTGGATATTTTGGCGACGATCAAGGAGAATGGTTCCATCAAGCCATAAAACATATGGAGCAGCAGTATCAAGGTAGATAGGATTTACGATGATGGCTGGATGTTGACGAGAGAGAGAGAGAGAGAGAGAGAGAGAGAGAGTCAAAATAAGAGAGGCAAAAAACGCAGACGACAACCATTGCGCCGATCGTTTGAAGAAAAAAAATATGCGTTACAAAAACAAAAAAGAAACAACGCATGCAAAATAAAAAATATTTTCTTAATATTTTTCTTTCTTGCATTAATTTTTCATTGGGATGACCTTGAAGGTGACTTCATAGAGGTCATCTGACTGTATATTTGAATTCAGCATCCTCGAAAACCTATAGATGAGAATTTTCTGGATTTTTTAAGCTTTTTTAATAATTTGACCTTAAAATGACCTTTATATGGTCGGACACTGTCAAAATGACCTCTGATTCAGATTGAGCGACCCTCAAAACATAAGTGTGATTTTTTCGGATATTTTTATTAAATTCCTCGTAGTTTGACCTTCAAATGACCTTGAAGGTGACCTCCTGAAGGTCATCCGACCTCGGATTTGGATTCAGCACGCTCAAAATTCCATGTCTGAATTTTTTCAGATTTTTTACCACATTCCCATTATTTGACCTTCAAATGACCCCTAAAATGAGCCAACCTTGAAAAACCGACCCCGGATTCGGATTCAGCGACCCCATAAACATAAAATCCACTAGATCCAGTCGGTGGATTTGAATATTTTTTTTCCGTGTGGCTGTGTAATTATTCGCTAGTGCAGCAAAATCAAATGCCTCAACCACTGAATATTAAAAATTTTAAAATGTTATGAGAACTTTCGAGTTTTAGTGTTAATTAATTTCAGCATTATACTTCAATTTTGTTAAGTTTAAGTCAATAGTGTCAAATAGCATGATGAAAATCTTCGAAATTATTTGTAGGATTGTTGCCGTTGGTCTGAAAAAATCTTCAATGAATCATGGCACAAGTATATGAAGCTAACAACTAAGTCATCATGCAATATAAATGGGGAGCATCAAATTCAAATGTGGATAAAAGTTATTTTAAGTTCTCTTGAAAAATTGAACAATTGTATACTGGAGCGGTCTTGTTTTATCGGTAAGTAAAATAATACTTTTTAATTTTGAACAACTCAAGTGTAAAAATATTACATATGTTCCCATATCACATAATAATATGACTAGTAACTTTCAGACGCGCTTCTAGCTCATCAATTTTTCAGTTGCCATTTAAAATAATTGATATTTTGACTGTAGATATTACTTAGTTTAATTTCGATTCAAGTCTAAAGTCAGTCGACTAATCAGAGGCGGTATAAAATGGCTTCACGTTCTGCTCCATCATTTTTTTAAAAGAGGAATTATTATTTTAAAAGAGGATAGCGCTCAAAACCTAAAAATCGCCAAAAATGAGCCTTTTGCTGTGCTATTACGAGTTTTGCTGAAAAAACTTATCTACACAAGTTGCGTACAATATTTATAACACAAGAATCTAAAACTAACGGAAAATTTGCGATTTTTAGCTTAGAGTACAGTAAATTACCATTATATCACTATATGTTTAGTTCACATTTAATTCTCTTTTTCGAGACAGACTTAAGCCCCATTTTTGGCGACGTAAAATGAGGTTAGCGCACAAGCACATTAATTGCGATACCAACCCCAATAAAAATAAAAATAAATATGATGATGCATGACATGAAAAATAATTTGATTTACTTTTTTTTTGTCAAGTGAGTTATATGGAAAAAATGCAACGTCGTCGTTTAATGCAAAATTTAATTCAACTCATAAGTTATCAATTATATCAAGAAGAATTGGGGTCAGAGCTTAAAGAATCAACATTACCTTGGATACTAGTACATTTCATATTACAAAGGTTTGATACTTTTACTATAATTTATAATTATCTAATATAACTTACAATGTTTTAAATATTTTTAAATTCTAGTGACGAAGACAAAAAAAATCGAAAGTTAATTGATCATTCTAATAGAAAATCTAGCTCTTATCGTAATGTTGATATTGACATATGTTTACCAGCATCAATACAAATATTATTTAAAGCCCACGAATTATTGGGACACTACGGTAAATGTTGTATTAACGATGGAAAATTACTGAAATTCATACTACGAACCATAATTCCTAAATACAACTCTCCATTGTTCTCATCGTTAAAATCAAACCTTAAACAACCCGTGGAGCAAATATTTTATTGCTTATATGGGCATAGACATAGATCACCGAACAGCCGTTCGAAACAAAAATATCTTACAGATCATGTTAAAAATCATCAAGATTTCTCGTGGGAAGCATGTCAATTGTTATTTGAATTTTATAAACCAGAAAATTGGCCTGACTTCCATTCTAAACGTTCTGATTCTATAAGTTCTGATACAGCAGTACTATTTCAAAAAATGTGTGAATATTTACCATCTAAATCTAACCCTAAAGATTCAGAAGATCAAATGAAGTCTTATCTAGAAGGTTCTTCAGACAACTTGCCACAAATAAATGAAATATGTTTGGATCGGATAACATACATGTATTATTTGATAGCGGATTATTACTTTAAGACATCTTCAAATCAAAATTGGATTCCTGCCATCAAGTATTACATCCTTGATTTATGTATTCATCCTAATGAACCTAATTCATGGGCTGGATTAGCTATGTCAATCTCTACTCTTTTAGAACATTGGATAAATAATTTTCAGCCGTGTTTGTAAGTTTGATTGAATTTGTTCATTTTATTCTACAATATAGTACTTTGTAACACTGTGTGGCATAAGTTCACATTAACTGCATGCTATTCATAGGCATGAATCACACTTTTTTGCCCTGCGTTTTTCACATCACACTTGCTACGCTCGTGCGCTAACCTCACTTCGCGCTACCAGAAAGTGCGATTCATTGCTTGAAAAAAGGGGCATAAATGTGAACTTATCACAATATCATAATAGTACTTTACGATACTAGTGGTATAAGTAACACTGTTTTCCGAGCCATGAGTCGCACTTTCTGGTAGTGCGAAGTAATGTTAGCGCACGAGCGTACGCTAGTAAAAATTACTATTGCAGCACTGCGTGGCATAAGTTCACATTTATGGCACGCTTTTCGGTGGCATAAGTCGCACATTCTGGCACCGCTGCGTTCGCATCACACTCGCATACGCTCGTGCGCTAACCTCACTTCGCGCTACCAGAAAGCGCGACTCATGGCTCGGAAAAGGGGGCATAAATGTTAACTTAGCACAGTGCTATAAAATGTTGTACGATACTCGTGCCATGGGGACACTTTTCGGCCCAGCTATTAGGACCCTCGCTGCGCTCGGGCCCTAAACTACACCGTGCCAAAAAGTGTTACTTATGGCACTTGTATCATAATTATTACTAATTCGAATCGTAATTGTAATTAGTAATAATTACGATACAAGTGCCAAAAGTAACGTTTTTTGGCACGGTTTAGTTTAAGGCCTGAGCGCTTTGAGGGTCCTACAAGTATTAAGTATTATTTCGTAGTTCAAATTTTCCCATGAACTCGATGATAATAGTTGATTAAGTTTATTTAGTTATTTTGTTCTAAACTTTAAACTCTCTGAGTCTCTAGCAGTGATCCCGATCGTGAAAGAATCCGGCTATTACTTTAGACTGTTTGTATATCTATATTTATAGTCGCTATCGCTACACCTCATTGTGACATCAATTTTTCTTTCACGATTGACCTCATTGGTCTCTAGTTAAAAATTTGTCATAAATATTTTGAATTAGAATGTTTTGTAATTGTTATGATTGTTAAAAAGATCAAAAACAAGTCACTTTTCTATTTTTTTTTATAAATTATATAATTTCATCGTAAAAATAGAGAAAAATGTTTAGAAGTAATTATGCATTGTTATTTTTTATAAAAATTTTAATTTTTTCAGAAATGAAGATGTTTATTTAAAAAAAGCTGTAATGGCAGAAAGAAGCTTTTTTCATGCAACTGATTTATCCCCATCGAATTTAACTATATGGGCTGAATTCGGAACTTTTCTCTATTCTGTACATTCTTTTTGTTCACGATTGTTAAAACAAGAAAGTGATTCTCTAGATATAAACAAATTTGAAACTTATGAATCACGAAAAGAAAATATGCTTAAGGAAGCGAAACGATGTTTCATAAAAGCTCAAAATATTTATAGTAAAAGTAGTGATTCAGATGACTTTCAAGATGAAAGGTGGTTGTATCAATACATGCTAGGAAAAGTTGCTGAAAAAAATAAAGAAGAACCAAAGACATATCTGGAACATTATATAATGGTAAGTTTACATGATATAAATTCCTTAATAATATTTTCAGATCATTACATTGAAAGAACACAGTTAAAAATTTTTAAATTCAGTAGAAGATTGCTTGATCTTACATAATATTATAGTACTTAAATGATACAAGTGCCAAAAAGTATCTCCATGGTACGAGTATCGTACAAAATTTTATAGAGCTGTGTTCACATTTATTTCCCTTTTTTCGAGTCATGAGTCGCACTCTCTGGCAGCGCGAAGTGAGGATAGCGCACGAGCGCATGCGAGTGTGATGCGAATAAATACTAATTGTGGGCCCAAATTCGAGGACCCCCAGCGCTCGATTATTTTAAAAGTATGAATAGCTAAATTAAAATTTGAATAAGATCATCTCATTCTGTTCATATTTCAAGGAACGAAAACGAAAACTTTGATCGTCTCTGTGTGCAACAAAATTTAATAAAAAACAAAAAATTAGAATGTTGTGCTTAAATTCCGGAATTCACGTTAATTTTCATTATACTTATTATCATTGTAGTCAAATCTCAAGCAATATTTTTTATTATTTAAATAAAAAAACAAAACCTTCGAATAATGTATTTTGAAAAAATTCCAGGATGCCCTATTTTACCGGCGGTTTTTCGAAAGAATTCGAGCTCCCCAGATATAAACACTTAAATGAATACGTTGCTGGGTCTAAAAACCTATTTTTAATTCAAACCGCAATTAAAAATAAATCGAAATTGAATGTCGTACAATTTTTATGAAATATTGAAAAAATTCACGTGTGTTTTATGACTTTTAACACGCTTTTTTCTTGGTATTTTTTTGTTTAAATGCTTCTATCCTGAGAATCGCAAAGTATATAAATGTGATAAGTAAAAAACAATAAAAAACATTTTCCAAAAAATTTAAGTTTTTATACTTGACGATTTTTCATCTCGAGATAGAAGCTCTCGAATAGATGCAATTGCACACGCAGAAGAGGGCTAGAGTATTTGATTGGTACTCACAGGTTTTGTATTGGTCGTCGCATATCGCTTATAGCCGTCGTGACTGGTTTGACTCTCTCGTTTGTATGGGCTGCTGCTTATACGCTCAGTTCGCGAAAATGAAGAAACAAAAATGACGTGAGTTTAATTCACACAACAGAAGAAACGGAGATACCGACTCACAATATTAACTCAGGTCGTTTCTCAATCAAGTCGTTTCGAATTACACGCTCGTTTGAAGTATGTATATCACGCCCCACGCACTTGTGACGTTCCGCTGTGCAAACGAATTTTTCGCGAATATACAATTAATTTCGGAGCTATGCACTCGAATTGACCTATCACGCGGTCGCAGAGTATCGTTGCGCTCACGCTCCATGCGGCTCGCAAGTCGTGTTAATTGGTCACGTGATCTATTTGTAGGCCTTGCTCTGTAAAAAGGGAGGGGGACGTCGCGTGTGCTGACACGCGGATACTCTCACACACACACACTTATACAGGGTGTCCCAAAAGTATGGAAACCTTTGAAGAGCGGCCAAAATAAGCGGGAAAAAAAATCGATAACTCCATATCCGACGTACTTTTTTACGAGGAATCCAATGGTGACCTCGGATTTGACCTTGAACATAACCTGAAAACTGCAGCGACTCAAATCGATTTTTCAAATGTAACCCCCATTTTTTATTGCAGATTTGAAAAGAGCGGAAAATTTCACGTCAAAACGTATGTTTTGTTTTTCTTTTTAAAAGATAATTTTAAGAGCGCTACAGGCTCAAATAAAACCCCGATTCAACCTAAAATTGAGCTCAGAAGAACTTCATTTTCTAACTGTAGCGCCCCAAAAATAATATTGGAAAAAAAAACATACGTGCCTATTCAAACGTAAAATTTTTTGCTCTTTTCAAATCTGAAATAAAAAATTGGGGTTGCCGTGTAAAAACTCGACTTTGAGTTGCTGCAGCTTTTAGGTTATGTTCTAGGTCAAATCCGAGGTCGCCATTGGATTCCCCGCGAAAAAATAAGTCGAATATAGGGTTATCGATTTTTTTCCCCGCTTATTTTGGCCGCTTTTCAGAGGTTTCCATACTTTTGGGACACCCTGTATAAGCACACGCGTATCGCTGCGAATGCTGCGTAGAAAAAACATAAGGTTACGTGTATCACAACTAATGTGTGCTGAACGAGAGAGAGAGAGAGAGAGAGAGAGAGAGCGATGACAGCGCAACGCGCTTGTCATGGTACATATTACCATAAAATAGTACCATGTCCACAAAATCCAATGTTTACGACACTTTAACCTTAAAATTTTTACTACTTATTTCCTTTTTCAATTTCAGGCCCATGAGTTATTACGAATTAATAATGCCGAATATCCACAACGCATAAGTCATAAAAATCCTCAAAATAATGCTGTTGAAGCTTTGGAAATAAATTATAGGATTTATGCAAGCATATTAAAGTTTATAGAAGAAAATGATACGAAACCTATTAAAAAGAGTAATGGAATTTTATTCGAAAATGCTATACGTGTATGTGCCAGACTTGGTAATTTTGAAGAATATTCTTTTGTAAATAGAACGACGATTCCGAAAAATAAACGAAAATCACAGAATCAAGATCAGTCATCAAAGTCCAAAAAAATTAAGTTGGCAAAGACAGATTCAGATGAAATACATTTACTTTTGAACGATGTTCTGGATAAAGTTTGTAATGAGGTACGAACAAATTATTTTTAAAATAATTTCTAATCTTTTTTAACTTCAAATTTTGCTAGTCATTTTATAAAGAGTAAAATTGCTATTATTAGTTTAACTTTTAGATTCCCAAAAATACTATTTAGTATCCGCATATCTTGACCAATTATCATAATGTTATCAAAAAATGTGTGACTATTGAATAATAGTTCGAATATTTTACCAAGTTTTTAAGAAATTTTTGGTTTTAATTAGTTCGTTTTCTTATATGAAAAGGTTCCGATAATTTCCGAGTTGAACAAAATTGCGTGGATTTCTATGTAGATTATCTACCCAGATTCCGCACTGATTCCCCCAATTTTTTCAAATGGATTATTTTAAATCTATTTTTTTCAGGGATCATTAAATTTAGATTCTCATCAAAGTTCCAATTGCAATAATAAAACATATACTGAGTTTGAAATTGAAGAAACTCTTAATAAGTGTGCGGATGGAGAAAATAACAAAATTAATCAAGTTTATAGTCCAGATAATAGTGGTGATAACAGTTCTAGCAGTATATTATCTAACTCATCAGGTTCTAGTGATAACACAATTGAGCTTAGTAAAGATCAAAAGATGATAGAAATCGAAGGTAAAATTTTTTTTACTATACTTTAAAAAAATTATTTTGAATAGTTTTAAGGAAAGAAAATGTAAGTGACATGTAATAAAGGTTAAATTTTCATGAATTTCCATATTTTTGAATGTTTCAGATGATTATTTGAATAAAATTGAAATTGATAAAATTGTTGATGGGTGTTTGAAAGGTTTAGAAATGTGTGCATTAAGATTTCCAGAACATTACAAATCAATTTACAGACTTGCTTTCTTTTATTTCAATAGTAAATCAAAAAAAAATATGCAAACAAGTAAAAAACTATTACTCAACACATACGAGTGTCAATTTCATCCTAACAAAACTATTAATGGACTATTTGCAGAGCGTAAAAGCTCCAATTTTTTCAATGTTTGTTTTTACTTTTGTTATTATTTATTTTCTTGATAAAATATTATTTTATTTAGAACTTTTTTTTTAGGGAATATGGAGAAACCCTGTTGGTGACATCGATAGACCTGGCAGTTTTCCTTCTCATATGTCAAGGTGTATAATTTTACTTATGGAGGTACTGAAAGAGAGTAATGATAATAAAATTTTAATGGACTTATTTGTCCAATTACAAAAAAATCCGGAAGCTGACAAGTAAGATGATTCAATTTTTAGTATTTTTATAATTTTGAAAATAAAAATATCATTTCACATTCATACGGCTACAGAAATACTAATAATTTAGAGTCAAATGCCTTGAGGGAACATCAATTTTTTTCAAATGTATATTTAAGTAATCTCAGTATCGTAAAATATGATATGTGAACACAGTTTTTGTTGACATTCTTATACGGAGAAGAGATTTGAGCTTTTTTGCGTTATTCATTCGTTACTCTATGTTCGAGATTATTTCTCATATTTTTTTAATATAATTTAATTTAATGAAAATTATTAATTATTACTTTCAGAAAATACATTAAAGACGGAGAAAGGCAACAATTGGCTTTTCAAGCTTTAACACTAGCTCAACAATGTTTGCGTACAAAACTCAAATCGCTACAAATCAGATCTAGTCCTGAAAATCTTAGCTATTCATTAATGAAAAATTTACACGAAGAAAAGAACCAAATTTTATTGGATATTTATCAAACTGAACAAATTTTGAAAAATATTCAAGAGTACGAAAAATCAGAATATCAAAAAGTGCGCAAGTTGCTCGAAGAAGCATATCAGCTATTTATTAGTTCGAATGGCACTTTTGAAAATGCTCGAGAGTATTGTCGCACACTGCTAAGAAATAATAAACTTATGAGTCATAATAATACAATGTCGAAGGATATTGATTTTCATAAATATTACCTGGTAAAACATCACAACTCAGTAATTATCATAATAATAATATTAATTGCGAAAAAATTCTATTACATAATTTATTTTTAGGAAAGCTCTACAGTTCCGTTGCCTCTATCTTATAATTCTCAAAATTATGCATTCGATGAAAAAGCTTCAATTTACAATCAGTATTCTGCTTCTGATGTAAAATACATGAATCGAGATTATCAACAAGCGTGCCCACCAAATCAAAACTCTATTTCGAATTATAGATCAACATTTTTTGCAGAAAATTTTCCCCATTCTTTGGAAAATGTACATTCAATCAATAATTCTCAAGTTGATAAATTAATGATTAATACTGAAGAAAATCTAGTGGCACCTCATATTTATTCTGCTAAGAATTTGAATTCTATATATTCAGTCAATCAAGGATTTGATTCATTCATTGACAAGAACATTACAGCTGAAAGCTTAGGAAGCTTAAATTTGAAGCAAGACAAAAAATTAGTAAGTGCTGATAAAAATGCATTTAGTCGTGAAAATACAATTGTAAAAGAAGAAAATAATGTTTCGATTGAACTTCAACAAATAAGAAATACTCAAAATGCAAATAGCACTTTCCAACCTCCAGATAATATTCCAAATAATTCTGAAATTGAGGATTCGAAAAAAGAAACTGTTGAAATTATAACCTTAGATGATTGATGAACCTTGTACAATTAGAAAATTTTTCAATTTTACTCCCTATAATTCCACTCAAGTGATATTTTGTTGATAAATGTTATGATTTCTCGCTAAAAAAATGTTTTAAATTAATCAATATTGTCATTTTACGTGAAAGCGTCTAAGTATAAATAAAAATTATTTTTGTTATAACTGCATCAAATTCAATATAAGTAGTCATTATCAATAATAATAAAAATTATCTATTAGTAAAAAACTTGGTTTTCGGACAAATTCCGGCCGCGCGCGGCTGCTCTCCGCTCAGCCGGTAGGAGGGGAGGTAACATGAGTCGACGAGAATAAACGCACACGGCCAGAATTCGTCCGAAAACCACATTTTTTGCTATTTAATTGTTCATAACTTTTGAACCGTTTGAATCTCCAACTTGAAATTTTATACAGACTTTCGTTATTAGATTACCTATCGATTGAGATATCTACGAATAAAATCGAAAGGGGCATACTTGCCGAAAAATTCAGTTAACTTTGAAGTCAATTTTCTCGCTGAAAATTAACTTTTTTTGAAAAACTGATATCACCATTGGAAAGAAGAGACAAAAATCTATCGGAATGCATGTGCGCAATATTTTTTCAGACATAATTGCGCCAACCGCGGCGAGTTAGAAAAGTTGCGATTCATTAAAAAATGCGAGCGCACTTTCTGGTAGAGCGTGGAATACATCATAAGGCACGCCACTGAAGCGACTGCGAGGCACAAAAAAGTTTTCGTCAACAGTCAACGCGAAAAACAATCACGAGCAATTTGATTCTAAGAATCATTTGTAAAAATAACTTAGATTTTGATTACTTTCAGTTTTTTTTAAGTAAATAGGGTATTTGCATTTAAAAAAAGTAATGATATTTTTAAAATCAACATATATGAATTATCAATGAATATTTTTTTTTAATTTTTCATTGCGTTTTCACTTACCCTGATAAAAATTTCCAATAGGATCCCGCGAAATTCCTATTGGAATCCTATAGGACTCTTGTAGGAATTTCGCAAGATCCTATAGGAAATTTTTATAAGGGTAAAAATTTATCGTTTCAAAAAATACAACTTTTCAAGAGGCCAAAAGCGCTCGAAGCGGACCGTAATGTAATACTTATCAGTAAACGCATATATACAGGTATACAAATTACATGCAGCAGCCGACTTACGTTATAAGTATGACGTCACAGTTATGCGGACCAATCAAAATCGTTTGTGGAGTTCAAAATAATTTTCAAATTTTTTTGATTTTTATTCTCGTATTAAAAATTACCTGACTGTTCAAAATTTTTTTACTCCCACATTTCTTGATACGTATATTTCACTATAACGTAATTATTTCAATGATTTTTTTTTCATGCAGATACCCTATTCATTATTTTGCAAAAATATTAGGACGTGCATTCATAAGTACTCATAGTCTTGTACCGACCTAACATTGTGGATATCAGTAAGAACAATCAATTTTCGCACAAAATGTTACCGAATTATTTCATTTTCGATTATAGTCTCTTTTTGTAAATTTGCAACTAAACCTCTTATTGGGTTAAAATTATCGATATTCACGATAAGTCTAGTAAGGAGGCTCCTTTGCCCTAAATTTAGGCCAAGAGAATGGATTTTTCTTAAAGAGGAAATCATGCCGAACCTCATGATGGGTATACTTTTGCCGGAAATTTGGCAAAAGCCGGAGATATTTCTTTTCAAAGTTGGAACTTTATGAGCTTTCTTAACATAGCATCTTATGGTTGAGTAATGTGAAAAAAAAAAACAATTATTGAAAAAGCACGATTTTAATATGTATATTAATCCCCTAGGTTGCTAACAACAGCAAAATCTCTTGGAACGTTTGATTAGCGGCTAAGACGAAGCCAAGAACTCCTCAAAATTAATTTTTTTTCTACCGAAAAGATGTTTAAGAGGAGTCCCTTCTACTTTCTGTACTGTATTACCAACACTTAGCTTTACTCATTTTATCATTGTTTCTGAGCAAAAATATATGAAATTCATTTATCCAGTTCTTTCATTCATTTTTGAAGCTCATATTGATTAGAGATGTTGCTTCTGTTAATTCTGTTATCAAATTTTGACTGTAAATTCATGTTATTTGTATGTGCGTATTACTCTCTAACTTCAACTTCAAGCTCGATTCCACGTCCAGACTGAAGGAGAATTTAATTCTACACCAAAAACATGAACATCATAGTTCTTAGGAAAATTCTGAAAGATAAAAATATTTTACAAAAGACTGAATTAAAAAACGTCTATCCCGCCGTCAATGGGTTAACAGAAGGATCGTAAAATCCATTTGATTAAAATAAACATTTAATGTTACTGACCATACAATCAAAACAATGGTTTAGTTAAATGTATCACATCTTCAATTCCGAACTCGTATAAATTAGTGTAAATAATATTATTTCCCTTCAGTACATAAATAGTAGCAAAATCTGTATGGAACTTGAAAATCTCATGTAAAACTATGATGAAAATTGTCGCGATAATTCCAAATTGAATCTTAGAAATTATCATAGAATAAAACTTGTCTAGGCTGATTACCTAATGAATTTTAGTCCTTAATTGAAGCCCTTTAAAGCATGAATTGATCATTTTATCACATCAATTTTTATTATGTATTACATCGCTTTAAAATTATTCGAAAAATTGTAAAGTTAGAAGAAAAATGTGCACTTTACAGGATGTAATTTATTGACTTATTAAGATTTCGCTAAATATAATGTAGTCATGCAACGTAAAAAAGCAAAGTTGGAAATGAAAAAAATGCTTATAATTATGCTCATCTCATTTTAAATGTGCAAAAGGTAGAAGAAATCATATTCACGATAAGAGAGTGTATTTTTAATACATAACTTTGTTTAACAACAAATAACTCGTAACATATAATATTTAACACATAACGTATATATATAGTTCCATTATAAGAACATTTTGGGAGAACATTTTGTTTTGGATGTACAACAAGTTTTCCACTTTAATAACTTTCTCGTATTAATATGGAATTTGATTTTGGTAGTACTGAATCATATCGTAAGTCTTCGTTCTGAAGTTCAGGTAACTATTCCTAATTACGTTTATCATGAACGCTGCAGCTTCCTTATCTGTAGATGTAGGTGCAAAACGACTTCGTAATAATTTTATAGTTTGACCACGGAAGCAAGGCAAGCCCGTATCTAACATTAACGATACCAACGATACAATGGCATCTTGGTAAGGCCTGAAACATCAATTAATAAAATTATTAGCTTGATTACTTTTAATAAATTCTCATAGTAATAATTATTTGAAAACATCGTTGCATCGCATAAATACTTTAATTTTTTTAGATTTATTTGTACAGATAAGAATTTATTATTACTTCTTTAAATATCGTTATTGAGAGTATTTATTACTACATAATGAAAAAGCTGAGGAAAAATAGTAACAAAACCATAGCTTTATTTGTTCAGTTCTCACCGAGCATATACAAAACACATACACATACATGGCAATAGCAACAGCTAGTGAGACGCGCGTATTTTGTTTTCGCGTTATTGAAGTACCTAGCATAAAGATCTACGCATGAAATTCGACACGCCGGCCGGCACGCGACTTTGTTGCTTTTGACTTGTTTCTCGCGTCGTAACGTGTACTGTACGCGCGCTAACACCTTTCATCTCACGGCCATGTATGTGCGTGATTCCCAGTGTCGTTAAGATACTGTCGTTCGGCGGCTCTGAGCTGCACATCAGTCAGTCTAGCTTTGGCTACCATCACGATCACATCGAATCCATCCATTCAATTTCAATCGATTTTAATAAAGAGAGGTTTTTTGTACATTTTTTCCTCTTAAAAACGCGTGTTTTATTTTATCAAACCCCTTACAAATTGAATTACGAAAATTCAGATTAATTCTGAATTTTCGACGAAACATTATTTTTATAAAAGCATGAAATTTCATTTTTCGAGATATTGAGTTTTAAATGTTCGACGACACTTTTCCCTGGTGAAAATGGAACGGGTCGGAAAATTTGATGCCCCCACTGGAAATCTGAGGAAATTTCCATTTCTATATTACATTGTAAAAATTAGTTTAGTTGAAAATTCAGCAATTTTGTACAATAATGTTGGGTAACAGATCACTAACTAGGACAGCTCAGGAAATTTCCCGACTCATGATTTCTATAAAGCCATTTTTTCTCAAATGAACACATCACAGCCGAACTTTATACGGGGATTTTTTGCGTATTAAACTTGAAACATCTAGTTAAGACTTTTAGTTTAGACTACTTTTTAGTTCAAAACTAATTGACTATAAAATGGTCACTTGAGAAAAAAGGGCTTACATATAAAATTCTTCAAATTTTCCCGTCTTAAAAGCTTAAATGAACGAGTCAGAAGAAAAATCCCCGACAAATTAAGTATTGACTGCGAAAACAGATGGATCAAAAGCATCAATCATAGTAATAAGAACTGCACACATTAATTTATAATATTACCTGATAGCAAGGAAAGCTTGCACGCATAGTTCCATAAACCAGCGGAATGGGGCTGCTTCCATTTTACCACCCATTACTAAAACCATTTCATCTGTAAGCTTTATATCGGGTTCAAAACCCAAATTACCTCCAGGTGAGCTTTCAAACATGAAGCCGAAATCGATATGGATGATGTGACCTTCTTCGTCAATCATTATATTACCATTATGTCGATCTTTGATTTGCAGCAAATAAGTTATAACACTGTAAGCAGCCATCGATTTTACGAAGTTACGTCGAATTTTTTGGAATGCTTTTGAAGTTTCATCGCCATAAATTGAAGCAAAGTATTCATACATTCCATAATCTGTTTGCCTTCCTAACTGATCTCGAGATTTTGCATTAGGAACGCATTCAATAACGCCACACTAGAAAAACATTTATAATTAAAAAAAAAACAAACAACAAATACTTAGTACTCATTAATTATGAATCATCAATGAATTTAAAATCTTTATTTTCATATTAATAATAAGAAGAATAAAATTTATAGCACTACGTGGCATAAGTTCACATTTAAAGCACTGCGTGTCTTAAGTTCACATTTAAGGCCCACTTTTCGGTGGTATAAGTCGCACATTCTGGCACCGCGTCGCGCCTGTCACACTCGGTGCGCTCGTGCGCTAACCTCACTCCGCGATACCAGAATGTACGACTTGTAACTCGGAAAAGGGGGCATAAATGTGAACTTAGCTCAGTGCTATAAAATGATGTACGATACTCGTGCCATGGGGACACTTTTCGGCCCAACTATTAGGACCCTCGCTGCTCTTGTGCCCTAAACTACGCCGTGTCAACAAGTATTACTTATGGCACTTGTATCGTAAACTACTATTAATACTTTCAGAATTCTCCTGACATAAAATTTTATATAATTTTTCAACAAAAATTTAAAATTCAATAGTCTTCGTAATTTTCACAAAAGGTTAAACCCGTCTTCTAAACTGAACATATAATTCCATCGATAATTTTGCGCGTCATATTTTCGTCTTTATGGTAAATTTGATAGTTTCTACAGACGATTTGATGAATATTTTCAAATCCAAAGCGTATATTTTTCCAATATATAAAAACAAATAAACATAGGAGCTTTTTAAAAGAGAAAACGATAAACTTAGAAAACGGTAAAACTGAATGAACGATAATCTCATGAATATTTTGTAAGAAATGCGAAGGTTTTCTTATGGTAACCGAGATAACTATGGTTTTGCGATAAATTAAATTTAAGAAATAAAAAGTTTAACTTACACCCGGCGCAGTTGCAACAACTCGATATGGGTAGAGATACAAATTTAATCCAACTTTTTGAAATACGTGTTTAAAAATAGAAATAACTTGCAAAGCTAACATATCTTGTCTAACATCATCTCCAACTTTGAAAATTGCAGCTTGCCAATAATCTTGCTGAGAATTATCAATATTTGTATTACTACTCGCAGAGACAATCATTGCTGCATTTTCTAGTTCTTTTATTCCGTATCTCTTCACTTTAAATCTAGCTAAAAATGGTGCTTTAGCCGCACTTTGCATTGGCGTTCCACTATTATAATCTATATCGAGTACCATTGCCTCAGGATTCGATGGTAAATAGCATCCTGGTTGAACTTCTATTTTTTTCAAAGCATTCAAACAAGCCTGTTTTCTTTCATGACCCTTGGGGAACACTCTAATTTCTCCGGATATGTTTGTTATTTTTTCAAAAAATTCAAATTCTTTTTCATAAAATATTTTTGCAGTGCCTGATAAGTTGTTTAAAATATTTTTTACAATAGTATCTAATTGATCGTATAAATTAGGATCTTTAACTTGCTTATCTTCATCCATATACATATTAGTATGCATGTTCCAAATTAATTGATGAGCAACAATCTGTAAAATTAAAAAAAAAATTAAAATCATACTGTTTAAAATAATTAAATTTAACAAATAAATTTGTATACTTGTGATCTTTTTGCAATCATTTTTAAGAGTTCTGTAACGTAACCCATGAAGTCATGGCGTACTGATTGAACTAATTGTGGAATATAAAATAGTAATACTTCGGCGGAATAGCTCTCAAGAACATTAACTGAATACTGAGCTGAAATTGGATGGTGTGGAAATTGTCTGGAAAAATAAGCTAAGGCGTGAATTGGTGATACTTCTGTCCAAGTAAGCATGAAAACAAGCTGCAAAATAATTATTTTAATTAAAACATTTAATTTAAGTTGTATAAGAATAACTAAAGGAAAAAAGTAAATCTGAGTTGAATAATTTACTATCCTCATTGCTTAATCGCGAGCTCTCTTCGGACAAAATATCATGTTAGTGAACCTAATTTACCAGAGGCTGGCATTTCCGGTAAATAGTGTCGCGAATCGATCATTCATAACACTTTTTTCAGTTATAAATTAAAAAGATATTCTACATATTTTATACTTTAAACAACAGTGATGCATCGGAAATTAGGGTCAATTTAAACAGCTCCTAATTGGTCGAGTTACTTTAGACTCGAGTCAAAATAAGTTAAAGTGAAATATATGGGCAAAATAGCAACTTGAAACACAATTGAAGTGCATTTGAAAGTTACTAGTAGTTGTAGACATAAAAGGCAGCAACCAATCTTCGAAGATAACTGAGGGCTGACTCAGAGTACGATAATTGTTCTTTAAAAATTCTGTACGATCACAAGGTAAAAATTATGCTTTCTAATAGAAAAAATTTTGAAATAGTTGATAGTATTTCTGCAAAACAAAACTAATTTTGAAATTAAATTTCAACTAAAATTTGAAGTTTTTAACTCTGTGGTAGATTCTGAGTTGAATTTTTGAATCACGCAGAGAAAAAAGAGTGTTTAAGTTACTGATTTCCATGAGTAGAAATTACTAGCACCATGGTTCGTTGATTTTACGAACCCCCTAATTAAGTTTACTAATATTTTAGTAATGCGGCTTTGACAGAAGCTCTAACATCGACATACGCAGCAGCGATATGGAAATTATGGAAGCTCATTTTTAAAGATTTTCCTCCATTAATAATTTGGAGAACTGAACTTTTTCGTTATGTCCACAAGGTTAAAAAGGTTAGTCTCGACTGTTGTGGCATGTCTTCCCGCATGAAGTGCAACGATTTACCAATTTATTACCTATTATAGACATTCTACGAGTTAGATATTACGAGCAAAGAAAAAGGTTCACTGCCACCGAATTAATTTTTCGTTTCTGAAGTTGTATGTTCAGGAAAAACTGTTAATTTTACATGTACAGGCATACCTCTTTATACGCGGATTCTGTATACGCGGTTTACCCTTATACGCGGATTGACAAATGCGACGATGTCTCGTTATACGCGGTTCAAGACGGTCGAAAATTTTTTTTGTAACCTTTTGAAAAATTTGACAATGGCTCCAAATACTCCGAAAATTTCTAAAACTCCAAAAAAAAAAAGAAAATTTATGAATCTAGCTCAAAAATTGAAAATTCTAAATTTAATCAGAGAAGGGGAGTGTATTGCTGCTATTGCTAGGCGCTTTGAGGTCAATGAGTCGACTATTCGAACTATAAGAAACAATGAAGAAAAAATTAGAAGCAGTGCCGAAATATTGGGATAGCATGCTCAATTTTCTAAAATTGCGCGAGGAAATCTAATAGAAAAAACTGAGGAAATGCTGGTGGTTTGGATTCAAGATCTTATTCATAACAAAGTTCCAGTTTCTACCGCTGCGATAAGGAGTCAAGCTGTGCATTTTCACGATCATCACTCTGCAAAATACGGCGGTCGCGATAATTTTAATGCAAGCGATGGATGGTTAACGAAGTTTAAGGCAAGATATTTACTACACAATGTAAAATTTTTAAAAAGTCATTGATGCAAAAGGATTTCGCCCTGAACAAGTTTTTAACTGTGATGAGACAGGCTTGTTTTGGAAAAGATTACCGAGTAGAACGTGGCTCACGAAAGAAGAACAAAAGGCTCCTGGTTTCAAAGTCGCAAAAGATCGCTTTACAACTCATTTTGTGTGAATGCTCTGGTGATAAGAAGTGTAAGCTGATGCTGGTTTATCGATCTGAAACCCCAAGAGCTCTAAAAAATAAAAGAAAAGAGCATTTACCAGTCTACTGGAAATCCAATAAAACGGCCTGGGTGACGAAAGTAAATTTTGGAGAGTGGTTCCACCAATCATTCATACCGGAAGTAAGAGAATATCTTGCGAAGAAAAATCTCGCTTTTAAAGTTCTTTTACTTATGGATAACTGCAGAAGTCACGATGAATCTCTGCAGAGAGCTCATCCAGATGTTGAAATAATGTTTTTACCCGCGAACCCAACGTCCTTAATTCAACCGTTGGACTAGACTATAATTGCCACATTCAAGACTTATTATTTAAGGTGCACTATTCATGCCATAATTCAAAAAGTCAATCTTCATCGATAGTGTGAAAATTTTATTCCTGATAATGTTGTTCGAAGTTTTTGGCGAA
Organism: Trichogramma pretiosum; assembly: GCF_000599845.2. Lineage (NCBI taxonomy): Eukaryota > Metazoa > Arthropoda > Insecta > Hymenoptera > Trichogrammatidae > Trichogramma > Trichogramma pretiosum. The sequence goes on from NW_019641630.1 coordinate 1,074,441, forward strand.
ATTTTTCAATCATGGATTCGATTAATTTTATTGGCGAATCGTGGAATGAGATCAAAGCAACAATTATTACCGGTAGCTGGAAAAAATTTTTACCTCAAGGACCTTGGAGCTAATCTGATCAACCAACTGAACTGGAATATCCAAGTGTCGTCGAAAACATTATTGATTTAGCTAAAGAAGTTACAGGTGAAGGATTCGATGATCTCCAAGCTTCGGAGATCATAGATTTAGTAATGCTTCTAAGTACAGAGCGATCAGCAGAAGAAATTGAGGAAATTACAACTTGCTCAACAGCAGATGAGCAGGCTGAAAATGTCACCGTAAAAAACTCTTTCAATGCCAAATTGATAGTTGTGTATAAATGTATAACTTTTTGATTCTAGCAAACAACGTTTCTATTCGAAAACACTTACAATAGAAGTAGAAAATCGGTATGGTGGTGGTGAAACTATTTTATTGCTTATCATGTACAACTTATGCAATGCTTAAGTAGTTGATAGTAATCGATCGTTGTATTTCACGCATAATGCTGAATTGCATGCGTGACGACAATGACAAGTTTTTTCGGACACGTTTTTGCGTGATGAAAATGACATTTAGTTCCTTTTTTTGATTTGAATTTTTAAATAATTCATCGAATAATTTCCGAAAATGATAGTAGTGTAAATTATGTACAAAATTTATAAAATCCGCACGCTTAGAAGGTGTAATTCGCCTGCCAACGGTCTGTGTAAATAACGCCGTAAAATATGCACATTTTTTTATAATCATCCAATAATATTTTGGATAAACATATTTTTGATTTATATGAATTTTTTGTGAAAATATTTCATGAAACTATTATAATATCATATTTTTTAATAATTACTTTTGAAGAATCATTGAGGAGAGTGTCAGTTGTTACAAGATATTGTAGCGCATCCGGAATATGTCGAACATAAATAGGTTGTAGTTGAACAAGTCGACAAACTTCATTTATAATTATTTCAGTATTTTTAAGTCGAACTGGTAAGTAAACTGATAGTGCTGGACTAATTTCCCAAGCTAATCTTGTATAATCCCGCCATTTATCATTCATTGATTTTGCCCGCCACTCAGCAATATTTTGTTCACCAAGTACGGATAATTCTTGTCTACCACCAGGATTTGCCCAAACCTGTGAAAAAACCATGTAAAATTATTTAATAAATCGATTGTTATCGACCGTTTTTTGAGCATCTTACTAATTATCAATAGTTTAATTATTATTGAATGTCATTGAATATTATTTTCTAACACTCCTATTCATAAATTTACTATCATTTTTAACAAACCCATGACTGGATTCAAAACTTGAATATCGACGATTGGTACAAAAACTAAATTTTTCACAAAATTAATATAAAATGAAGCATTCTGGCTCACGCATTAAAAGTAATGTTTTATTCATAAAATTTTACTTGTTCATTTGTACTCATTGATTATTTGCCAAAAATCGAAAATTACTCTGCCCCGATCAGTTTGGAACAATTATATTTTATAAATTACATGGCCTAGGCTTTTTTTGTTTTGTTTAAATGTAACAGATATGTAACTGTTTGAATTTTTTCAGCTTTTAATAAAAATGCACTAACAACACTTAGCGCGCTGATATTTTTGCTTTTATTTATTTTGGGACATGACAGTTACTTGTTCATAGTAAAATCAATGTAATTGAGGACATTTTTGGCATAAAAACGACAAGTTTTTTATGTTGGAAGAAAAAAAGTTCTTGGTCATTCGACTTTACTGTGAATCAGCCATATGTATAAATCAATATATAACTTACCAATAATAACTCTATTTCAACAGCCAGCAATTCTAGAATTAAATTACGCCTTCTTATATAATCTTTAACATGAGAATTACTTGTGATGAACCTTTTATTACGATGACTTCGTCTGTAAGTAAAATTATTGTTCGCAGCAGGCGGAGCTGTTGTTACCCAGTGCGAAGACATATTCTGTCTAATTAATTCTGTATTAGCAGCAGACACAGAAACATTACATGAATCCCGAGGAAAGAAGTTTGTTGTTGGAATTCTAAAATATTCTAAATCTTCTTCCGTATTTGATATAATTAAATATTTCTTTTCACTGTGCATAACTTGCCAAAATTTAATTAAAGTCGTTATATCTTCTCTTAGCTGTTCTAATTCTTGAGTAGGCGTTTGTCTGTTGCAACAAAAGTAATCCAAACTATTACAATATACTCGTTCCCGCAAAACATTTTTACTCAAAGATTTAGGAATAATGTCACCCTGTAACAAATAAAGACCGCATGAGAGAAGCTTGAATCGAGCTCCTATTGCAGCTATGTGTCGATTCAAATGAAATTCATCCAATACTGCTCCTATATTCATGGGCAAAGAGCGATGTAATAAAAGTCCTATCATTTCAACAGTTTCTTGACAGCAGTATTTAGCAGTTTCTATTATATCAACTATAAAAGAAATCCATATTTCATGTGGCTGCACAATAGGAGCACAAGGGCCAAGTTCATAACCTTCTGTAACAGCTAAAGGTGAGATTTGTTCTTGTTCCGAAGAAAATATACCAATTCTTTTATCTATAGTATACTGCCATGCAGAAAACATTTCTTGCAAAAATCTTAGTTTCATATCTGGACGGGCTGTTAAAATCCATTGCCAACATTCGATCGCTGTCAGCATTGATGGTTTGCTGAAAAGTTTCACATGGGAGCAAGCTACTGTATGAAGTAAGCTTCTATGAATACCTGTAAAAGATAATTTAAGATAAAAATGAGCAAACTATCAAAAAAATATATGACGTATTCCACGCTCGTGCGCTCGCACTGGACATTTTTTAATGTATCGCAACTTTTCTAACGCGTCGTGGCTGGCACAATTATGTCTGCAAAAATATTGCGCACGTGCATTCCGATAGATTTTTGTTTGTTCTTTCCAATGGTGGTATCAGTTTTTTGAACAAAAGTTAATTTTTAATGGAGAAAATTTACTTCAAAGTTAACTCAATTTTTCGGCAAGTATGCCCCCTACGATTTTATTCGTAGATATCTCAATCGATAGGTAATTTAATAGCGAAGATTTAAAAAAAAATTCAAGATGAAGACTCAAAAAGTTCAAAAGTTACGAACAATTAAGTACCGAAAAACGTGGTTTTACGGACGAATTCTGGCCGTGCGTGGCCGCTCTCCGCTCAGCAGGTAGGAGAAGGGGTAACAGGAGACAACGAGAGTAGATGCGCGCGGCCGTAAAACCACGTTTTTTGCTACTTAATTGTCCATAACTTTTGAACTGTTTGAGTCTCCAACTTGATCTTTTGAGATGTCTACGAATAAAATCGAAGGGGGCATACTTGCCAAAAAATTGAGTTAACTTTGAAGTCTTTTTTCTTCGAAAAACTGATACCACCATTGGAAAGAACAGACAAAAATCTATCAGAATGCATGGGCGCAATATTTTTTCAGACATAATTGTGCTAGACATGGCGAGTTAGAAAAGTTGCGATAAATTAAAAAATGCCCCGCGCGAGCGCACTGTCTGGTCGAGCGTGAAATACATCATATATAAATGTGGGTAAGGATCAAAACTTTTGAAATAAACGAGAGCCCGTATATCATCGATCTTGTCGCGCTTTTAGTATGTTATAGTATTTAGTAAAAGGGTCCTGTAGCCAAAATTGTAGCCCCCCCCCCCTCTCCCTGTAAACGTCTATTTTCTATCTATATTTATTCTGAAGACATGAAGTGTTTAAAAAATCTGAAAAAATTCACGAAGATACATTTTAATAATGCTATCCTCTTGAATTTGGGATGAAATCATTGGAAATTTTGATAATTTATATACGGCGCTTCGATGCAAAGTTAGATTCTAGATTAATGTGGCTATTACCTTTCATTGAAATCAATAATGCAGTTGCTCGCCACAAAGCTGAATAATAATCATTATCATTTTTTTCGTGACCAGCTTTCCATATATCATCAATCAAGCGTTTAGAAACCGACACATGATTATCGAAAGAATTCGAATTGTTAGTTGGAAACTGGGCACGGGCATGACTGAGCATTCCAGCAACTTCACCTGCGTACCATGATCGCGTCGTCATCATTGAGAGTAACCAAGAACTTGAACTCATCAATCGAGGCCGTTTATCTGTGATATTTAGCTAAAAGAGGAAATTTAGGATAAATATAAATAACGCTTTCAATTTATTCATGACAACTTAAACTAAATCTTTAGTTATTTAAATGTAATAATCTTACTGCACTTGGATGAGCATTCAAAGTTGTACCCGATAAATCAATTAACTCAAGAATCGAATCAGTAGCCAGTCCTAAGTTGCCGTAATGCCAGGCTCCAGAGTATTGAAATTTTTTAATATACTCCTGTAAATGGCTCCTTGTGGCTTGAGGTGCCCACTTCATAGCCTCTTGTACAATTCCTTTACATCTTGCAGTGAAATCTTTTATAATATTCTGGAAGTAATTATGAGTTTAAACAAACATTTTGAATATAAAGGTAAATTGAGTTAGTAACCTGCCAGCAAATATCTTTCGATAATTTCATTCATTTATTAATCGACACATCGTATCGATCGTATCGATTTATATAAATAACTGAAAAATGATTATTTTCGTTATGGGTAACACAAGTTTAGTTATCAATAGAAAAATTGTTTACATTAAAAAAACTAAGACATGTATTATTCAAAAGATTAAGATACGCTGAATTCAATGGTGTATTTTATTGAAAAAAAAATGTTTCGTTTAAATTGTTTTCAGTCAAGGAAAATGTGATTTTCTATGATAAATTATACATAGAAATGAAACACATATGTTTAAGAGGTTTCTATTGTTTCATGATTTTCAATTGCGTTTGAATAATCTGAGCCACAACTCATCTGTTGGAAATTAAATAGTGGAAAAATCATTATCATATTGATATATATAAATCATTTTATGATTTTAATAACTATGTAACTAGATATTATTTTAAAATTTACTGTACCCTTTTCTCAGGGAAGATATTTCACAATGATTGAATTAATACGAGGGTTGAGGATTTAATCGAGGACTGCGAAAAAAATATGACACAGTTAAAATAAAATTTGTTAAATTTACCTCTCTAGCTTCATAACTTTCCATCAATTGAATATTATAGGATGTTTCAGGTACTCTAAGGATCGGCGTTTCTTCATTTGGATCTAAATGTAGTGCAAAAGATAGAACTTGAAGAATGTCGAGCATACACCAAAGGACTCGACAATTCCACAGAAGATGAGGAAAGGCATCTACTAATGCGCTTAAATATTTATCAGCAACTCTTCTTATTTGTTTATGAATATTGTTGAAATAAACTAATAAAAATTTTGCATGTTTCTCGAGTTCAAGTTCTCTTTTTTCATTTTTTGGTTTATGCTGCATTACATCTTTAAATTTAGAAAATACCGAGTCCCCGATGCTGCAAATACATTGCCACATGCCGTTTTTATCTTTCTGCAGCTCAGTGTCACTGAGATATTCCATTATTGGCTCCAAACTTGGTTCTGGACTATTGGTTACCCTCAAAGTCTCTAACCAAAATACCGAAAGAAGGTACGTGCATTGAGCAAACTGAAGTTTGGCTACATAAGGAGCTATTTCACTAGACCTGTAAAGTAAACGATACTTGAATATGTTTTGAGAATTGGTCAAATACATAAATTTTGGTTTTTATGCATAGTAAATATCAGTTAATAAGAAATTACATGATGAAGGATAATTATATAACTAAACCGTAAGTTATTCATTCAGAATGGACGTTAACGTGACGATCGCCTTTTCCAACCACCAGTGCACGGTCAGCAAGCCATAGATATATTGGGGACATTCGGCTTGCCGGGCTAGCTCACTTTCACCGTTGAGATCTGCACTACGCAGATAACAACAATAACAACTGCGAAAGTATCTCTATCCCACAGAAACTTTTACACTTTTTGTGTATCATAAACCATTATTGTGAAATACGGAATTAATTAAGATATTTAGATGTATTTGAGGCGTATTTTCCACGGTAAAAAAAATAAGACTAATATAATTTTATGCAGAATAGTACATTTAAAAAGAAATTCTTATTGCATGATTTTTAATTTATAATAATAGTGCTATAAGTGCCCGTCACGTCCCCTGTTTTGGGTTTTCCAATTTTTAAATTTTTGATATAAAAATGAATTGAACGAAGATTAAAACACAATAGCCAGCCCAGTGCTAGACGTTGCTTATTATATACATTATTCTTTTAAGCAAACCTTACACGTGACCATATTATTCTTTCTTACTTCACTGTAAAGGAATTAAATAGAAAAAATAAAGATATTTGACTTTGGAAGTGGACTATTGAAGTAATTTGATTCTTTTTCACAAATAATAATTTAACATTTCGATATTGAATAAAATATATTCATTCTTACCTATTACTCATTTTTAGAATTTGACTCCTTAAATCTTGTAACTCATTTAATGATACGCAATCATTGCGAACAGCGGAAGTATACTGAAGTTCTCGCATTTCTAATCGTGTATTACTATCAGGAGATACAAGGTAAGGCGATTTAACTGCAATATATTTCACTCCTTCGTGCCAATTTGTTGGCCAAACATGTGATCTAGCATCGGAAGCAAAACCTAGTATGACACAGTAAAGCCAAAAATCTTTGAAGAGTTTGAAAACTCTCTGGCGAGGGTTATGAATTGGAGGTAATCGTCGTAAAAGTAAAGCAATAACTGGTATGAGGATACCTAATTCACCTGTGTGATCATTTGATTTCTAAAAAAAAACATTTTATAAAATGTTTGTTCTATAAAGTTATAATTAATTAAACGTTTTTTTCAATATAATGTATAATCTAAGTCATTTTTATTTCTTAAGAAAGAAGGATCGAACGATTTGTCCACTATGAAAAGGTGTCCAAAAATTAACATATAATTGATAAAAAACAATTCCCCTCAAAAATTAATTTATATAATATCTACTTAGAATTAAAAAAATGCTATAAAAAAAGAGAAAGAATTATTTTTCGACAATAAAATAAAAAAAATTAATATCGATGGAAACGGAAAAATTTCAATTAAAATTTAAAACCATATTAAAGAATATACTTACGTTTGCTAAATTAGTAGCAGTTTTATCATTTGACCTTTTGTCTTCCAAACCCAGTTGAACAAAGAGTTCAAGCAACCTTAATAGTAAATTATTAAGCTCAGCTTCTCCTTCAATATACACAGCTATATTAGCTAAAGCATTTGTAACGGCTCCGCATACATGCCTGTATTGTTTTCTGTTATCATTTGATGCTAATGTATGAGAAAACATTCGCATAATTTCTTCATGCACCTAAAAAATATTTATAGTTGTTAATTATGAGGAATTAAACAAATTGGCAATGAAATCCTACCATGTTGGTTACATTGATCATTCTAACGAGAGGGGGCTTAAAATCGAAAAATAGTTTATTGTATTTTCGAGTAGTATTTTTTCTCTCCTTTTTGTAGCATTTTCTAAAATTTTGAAATATCTATTTTTCCTGATACACTGCCATTTTTATGAGCCTTTTTCGTATACTTTGCGCGTTAATTTTTTTTTTTTTTAATGGTTATGGTCAAGACTTCATGGAAGCTGATTGGACCATTAGTTCACTCTCAATCAGTAGATTTATGATTGAGATAACAAATAAAACGTAAATTGAAAAAAAAAATTATGCTCGAGTGTTTGTTCAGAGTAACCAACGTATTCAATCCACCTCGCCTGAGGTCACGACCACAATCATTCATGTTCCGAAGAAGTGCACGCAACCCGGGTGATGTAACTTCAACGGTTTGTACTGAATGCTACAAGAAATAAGATGCACTTTGCAAAAATGTTAAACGGCAGAAAACGCTAAAGAAGATAATATTTAACACGCAAGGTATATGAAAAAGGTTCATGAAAATGGCTTCACTTCAGTAAAAAAAATAAACATTGTGGAATTTCAAAAAATGCTATGGAAATGGGAGAAAAAATCATACTCGAAAATAAAATACATTTTTTTAACACTGCGTGCGCGAAACACGGGTTTTCTAACTTTAAAGCGTCAGAAACCCCTAGTTTCTCGCAAGCAGGGTTAAAAAATATCGTTTGCAACTAGTCCGCGAGAAAGTTGACTCATCCAACTGCTTCGCGCACTTGTTACAAAATGTACTATTTTCGATTTCAAGACCCCTTTAAGACCTTCAAAATCGGAGCTATCATAACTATCGCGATCAACTCATAAAATTTTAAAATAAGTCATTTCACATTTCAAAATATGTTTAAAACAGGCTCTGATTGGTTCAGGAAATGTATATATTTTCAAGAGAAGCTGAAATTCTTCCTGATACAGTAGAAAAATGATGGTGTATGTTTGCGACAATGACTCGCCACTGGGCCTTGGACGTTCGTACTTCAAAGTTACGTGAACGAATCATAAAGCGAAAACCATACAAACACTGAACTGAATAATTGATGAACTGACTCGATATTAAAGTCTAACTCCCGAGCACTGAACAATATAAACATCAGCAAACAACAGCAACGCGCATCGATACACTATATTTTGACTGTTGACACGCGCAAACACACGCACATACACATCGCAGACTACATAAAATTAAAAGCCCCTCGCATTTCGTCACTTACATGCTGCATACAGACGCACTCCGAACACTTATTCACACATAAACTATACGTATAAGACTGCTATATAATTTTGTAGTCGGCAATTGCAATTTTTTAACCCGAATCCTAACTCGGCAACACTGAACGACAAGTTATGGGTGCGTGTGTCAACAGTCAAAGTGTCCGTTAATCAGTGTCTCGAATTCGGTCTCGCGCGATACTCTACATAGGACGCGCATCGCTGCTCACCATCTACTCACAATAGCTGATGCTTATATTGTTCAGTGCTCGTGAATTAGACTTGAAAGTCAAGTCAATTCATCAATTGTTCGGTTTAATGTTTTTTTTTTATTTTCGCTGTATGATGTGTACACGAGACTTTCTTCTTGCGATCTTGCGATTTTACATGAGAAATGACTCTAAATAAAGATACTTTTCCGATTTTCTCGAGCGGTGAAGAGGGAAAGAGCGCGCGGTCGGCTGTTTTCGAGCGCCGTGGCCTGTTTTTTCGCTACACTATACGTTTCTTTACCTTTCACGCATTATACTTTCTCCATAAAAATAAACAAATACTTGTTTTTGGTGTATTTTTTCCTCATCTTTCCAATGGTGAAATCAGTTTTTGTAAAATTGGCTCTTTGAACAGATAAATTAACATTTTTGATTGATAATTTCATTATTTTCGGTTTATTTGCAAAACAAAGCCAATTTTACAAAAACTATAGAACTACTATGAAAAATGATCATCCGGTTTCCTATTCTAGAAAAAACTAGGTTTTTTTTCTGTGAAGAATTACTTGTGCAATTTACCTTAACGTCACTTTTTGCAATCACCATAAATCCAAGTTGATCAACTATCAAAGTATCCAACTCTGGTCGGGTCGGTGTGTGACAAAATCGCTGTTGAAAGAATTGAAGAATTGGACGAGTTGATTTTGGTTTATTTTTTAGAGCAACCGCCACATGTCCCATCATGAAAACTATGTTAGTTGAGATCAGATTGTTAGTCATTCCTTCATCTTGATCACTATAACATATTCAATAGCGTTCTTTAGTGTTTTTCTACTGACATCGTCAGAAACCTAAATAATAATTGTCATTTATAATTTATTCAAATTATAAATTTATTGACAAATCAATGTCAATATATATTCAATTTCTATTCATTCAAATTTGTTAAACTTAAGAAGCCAGTTTTCAATAAAATGTTTAATAAAATCATTTTAACTAATTGTTTGAGAATACGTTACTTTTGAGGTTATAAAAGGGGGATAATAGAAAATCAAGTTTGTTTGAAAGTAACGGTCATTTAATTGAAAACTGGCTCCAGAGGCACATTTTTATAAGTTTCATAATCACTCCCACGAAGTTTCAAGTTCAATGGTTGACCAGAGAATAAAAAAAAAAATGGGTACAAAATAATTACGTACTTTTTATCGACTGAGTGTGTGTAGAGGGCCCTTAATATGCAAAGTAGAATATATTTTTATTGTTTTTTTATAAGAACTATGATGCAAGATAATAAATAAATTGCATATTCACCTATCACTTTTTTCAGCTGTGAAAAGTCGATTCGAAACACTAGCTACCAAAGCAGGGACACAATCAGGATCCACAGCATAAGCAGCTTCCAAAGCAACACATAAATTTTTTACTGCAACATCTCGCAGCATTTCAAATGCAAATTTAGCATTGGTCCATTTGCATTCATTTGATGAAACTTGGGTTTCTGAAACCATAAAATAAATTGACTGCTATTTACTTATTTTAAATATTATCTTCTTTTTACCAGTTACATAGTAACATTCATGTCGAATAAAATATAACTTACAGAGTATAAACAAAAATTAATAGTTATTTATGCAACAAGTGCCCAAAATGCGTTTTTGCGCACAGTGTATGCACGATGGGCTGGCGTCAGTCAGTACGAGTGCAAACAACAAGACATGAGTGCCAGACACGCACTCTTCTTTTACTACTTCTTTTACTTCTTTTGTGCACACTGTGCAGCAAAAGTTTGGCAGGTGTTGCATACAAAATTTTATACAATAGAATGTGAAAAGTGCATAAATAAAAAATATGATATGCTATAGATATGCTCAAAAACGCTTTTTGAGCACTAAAAAGTGTGCGCAAAAGGCATTTTTCGCTATACTATTTCATAATAGTTATTTCAAAGGCTTCATAAAATCTGCAAAAGTCAATTTTATTTACCTTTTTGGTATTTTGTAGACTGTCCATAATACTGCTTGTACAATTTCAAAAGTATTGGTGCAGGCGTTACGAGAAAATCTCGTATATTATAAATCGATGTATTGGAAATATTTGGAAATTTCTTAGCCAAATTACCAAGTCCATTTAAACAAACCATTAGTAAAGGCATGTGAGCAAGGACTAATTTGTGGTTGTAATTAGAATATATTTTTTCAGTTAATCTGCTACACAAACTGTCAGCTCCTGAAATGATATTTTTGTTAGTTAAAAGTATCGACAATAATGTTATATGAAATATATTAAATTTTTTCTTCAAAATTCTTTACTGTTAAAAAACCCAATTTATAAGTTTGTAGCTTTTGTGCAATGCTTAACACTAAGTTTACGTTTCTAGTCTATTGCTTAACTCCATGCTCATATCCGTTTTCAATCGGGGAATCTTGGCAGATTTTTACTAAAATAAGTCACTCTGATTTTACATGGAATGCATGCACTTTTTCATGTGGATTCTGCGTGAATAATCTACATAGAAAACCACGCAATTTTTTCAACCAGGTCATCTTTGAAATTAATTTTTTTTCTTCAATCAATAAATTGAATATGAAAAATTATTCGCTTATGGTCACTTATGACTTATAATATGGCTTTGAGCTACTCGGAGAGAAAAATGTTGGAATGATTCCGAAGCGCTACGCATGGACTCATTCCGTACTACGCTTCATGTAATATTTCCATGCGTACCCGTGGAATTTGCACGGCACAAGATCTTAGGATTGACCGCGTGTGTTACCGCCGCTGCTGCTGCCGCCGAAAAGCGTAGCAACTACATGCTTGTGCATGCGACTACATGATTGTGCCGCTACGTTTTTCGGTAACAGCAGCGGCGGCGGTAACACACGCGGTCAATCCCAAGATCGTGTGCCGTGCAAATTCCAGAGGTACGCATGGAAATATTCCATGAAGCGTAGTAGTCCGCGCGTAGCGCTTCGAAATCATTCCAACATTTTTCTCTCCGAGTAGGTAATTCGGGGTTTGCCGTTAACAGAAGGTTAAAATCCTGGTATTCCAAAGGTCCAAAGGGGGAATAATAGTAATTTACGATAAAAGTGCCGCAACTAACACTTTATGGTATGGCTTCTACTTTAGGACCCAAATAAAATGAGGGTCCTAATGGCCTTGACAGAAAGTGTCTCTTATTGCATGGTATCGTTCGCAATTTTTTAGGACTTGGCTAAGCGCTCACTCATGCCTCCTATTTGTGAGATAAAGTCGTACTTTCTGGCATTGCAGAGTGAGATTAACGCCTAACAATGAGCGCAACGCAAAGAATGCAATGCCTTCAAGTTCAAATTATGACATAGAAAAGCGTGCAATAAATGTGAACTTATGAATATAAAATAAAAGACTTTTAAAAAATACAAATCTTTAGGTAAATATTAAATCCTTTATTACTCACCAGTTTCATCAGAAATTGCCCACACTAAAATATCAACACAAGCAGAATTTGCCATTACATTTGTGTTGAATCTATTAACGTTTGGATTCGTAAGATTACCATTCTCTTTCATATTAAATTCGTTTAATTGTTTTGCTTGCAATTCAGTTTGACCAGATAGAAAAAGGTTCTTCATAAATTCTTGAACATCCCGAATGAAAGGCGCTGGTAAATTATTTTGATTACAAAGGAGTTCACGTAATAGATCAATTATAACTAAATTCATTATTTCACTGAAAGTACGATAATTCCAAAAAGCATTTGTATTCAGTTCTTGAACCTGGAAATCGAATGTGAATATGAGTATTTGTAATGCATTGAAAATATTAAGCGAAATGAAAATAATAAAAAATGTCTATTTCAGTAAAGATGATAAACAGTAAGCTTATGTGTGCTTAAAAACTTTTTAAAAATTTCAACAAATATGCTTCCTGGGTTATCTATTAGGCATTTTCCTTGAGGTGTGGTGGGTCGGGTCACGCGCAAGATACGTTTTTATATACTGACGAATAATATCTAAAAAAGTCAGCCAATTTTTAAAATGTGTGAAAATAATTAGTTAAAGTATGGTAATCAAATGATTATTTAATTTAAGAAGTTTTTTTGTCGTGTTTTTCTCTCTTTTCATCCTCCACGCTTTAATTAATTATAATTATAAAAAAATCACAATCACGCGGTTGCGCATAATACTGGAGATACATCGCCGCTGCCTACGAAAACAATAACTCAAAAATTTGCTATGAAGACTATATTTCAGATAAACGTTATTGGTTGTTTTGCGTTACGTTATTTTTCGAAAGTAATTAATTGTTTTCGTAAGCAGCGGTGATATGTGCACAGCGCTACTAGGCATGACATAACCGACCACGCATCTGCCATCTCGTAGTAAAACTTGTAGAGGGATATTGACTAATAGTAAAATCAAGTCTTGTCAAATAAAAATTTTGTATATGGTTTCAGTAACAACAAAATCAAATATAAAATTAAATTTTCAATTTCAATTACAATCTATTCAATTCCAATGTACGATCAGATTAAAATTCTAAATTTTTATTTTATTATTATAAAGCTTTTTTTAGAGTCATTTCTTATGTAAAATCGCAAGATCTTTCGATCTTGCTACTCAGAAAGTCAATTGGAGTTGAACTCTGGATGTTACAACGGGTTTTATCTTCAAGCCAATTTTTTAAGGTTATGGAGGCATATTTTTGCACTTTCGACCTCACCAGTAGAAAGCTGAGGTAAAAACCTATGTTGGTTTATTTTTTTTAAATTTTATTCATCCCGTTGCGAGCGAGTTGAAAACTGAGCAATCCGGCTGTTCTCGCTGCCCGCACGTGGCGCTGGGGCATCACGCGCCTTTTTACCAATATAACTATTACACAGCCACACAAAAAAAAAATTTTCAAATCCACTGACCGGACCTAGTGGACTTTACGTTTTTGGGGTGTCTGAATCCGAATCCGGGGTCGGTTTTTCAAGGTTGGCTCATTTTAGGGGTCATTTGAAGGTCAAATAATGGGAAAGTGATAAAAAAATCTGAAAAATTCATACATGGGTTTTTGAGGATGCTGAATCCAAATCCGAGGTCGGATGACCTTCTGATCAGGAGGTCACCTTCAAGGTCATTTAAAGGTCAAACTACAAGAATTCAGTAAAAATATCCGAAAAAATCACACTTATGTTTTGAAAACAAAAGACAAAAAACGCATGCAAAATTAAAAATATTTTCTAAATATTTTTCTTTCTTGTATTAATTTTTCATTGAAATGACCTCGAAGGTGACTTCATATCAGTCATCTGACTTTAGATTTGAATTCAGTATCCTTAAAAACCTATGAATGAGTATTTTCAGATTTTTTTAAGCTTTTTTCGTGATCTGACCTTAAAATGACATTCAAATGACCTTGAAGGTGACCTCCTGAAGGTCATCTGAGCTCGGATTTGGATTCAGCATCCTCAAAAACCCATGTATGAATTTTTTCAGATTTTTTACCACTTTCCCATTATTTGACCTTCAAATGACCCCTAAAATGAGCCAACCTTGAAAAATCGACCCCAGATTCGGATTCAGCCAGTGTACGATTAAAATTGACAAAATTTCAATAAAAATTGTTGTTGCGATAATTTTGTCGCAAAGTGTATGATGTTATAAGGAATATGTTTCGACATAAACTCATAACAGATTTTTATTTAGTAATAAAGTTTCTTCTGCATTTAGAACCATAATCATGATGGACCAGAGTTGTCATCCTAAAATCATGTGACATGAGATTTCGTTTTAGAGCATTGCGCGCGCCCAAAAATATACCCGTACTCGCGCACGTCACTGGGAATTAAAAAATTACTGCTCAATACATTGTGCGCTATCTACCCTAATTCAACGACGAATAAAAGCGTGGTTATATGATTTTCAAAATATGTCAATATATCGTACCTTTTGAGCTTCCTTGTCCAAAAAAGTTAATAGATCTTTGTTCAATAATTTTTTAGATAAAGATAATAAGCTTTGCAAGTGGACAGCACTAAGTTGAATTTTTTTCATTTCAGCCCGTTTTAAGCATGAGTTCTTATCTTTGTTAAGTATATTGTAGAAATCATGATACACAGTGTTTTGTAAACCACCGCTATTATTTATGTAATAATCATTTGGAATGTTCTGATATATGCTTGACTGTATTTGTTCATAAATACTGTTTTGATAAAAGTGTGGAATTATTGATCTAAAGTTAGAAAATGAATCGAAAATTTCATCCGAACCAACTGAATCTTTACTTTTACCAATTTTTTCTGGTATGTAAATCTTACAAAAAATTTCAGACATTTCTAATTCATAACGTCCAATTGATCTAGCCAGACCAATTAATATTGGAACTATATTTCTGCATAGTGTATCTGAAACGTGAAAGAACATTAATTATAATTAATAAATTATAATATAAAAAGAGACAACAAGGAAACTTAAGGAGAAATAACTGTGTTAATTCTTGTAAATTAAAAAACTTGAAAATAAAATGTTAAAACTGAATTTTTCGTTTTTGATGTAAAATTCGGGGTTTTCAAGTCTTTTTAAATTAGAATACTTTACATGTTTAATTTTTTTTTCTTTTCAATTTTCTAGCTAGTTATGTTTTTGATCACCTGTCGTAACTTCCAGAGAGTAGCGATTTAGCTTCAGCACCAGGGTGGTGTAAACTTCTTCAGGACATTAATGCTTACAAACACAAGCATTTTAGGAGTGATGAAACACGCAAAGTTGATCTGTACGTATAGTTACGCACACATTTTTTTTCATTATTCGTTTTTGACGAAATTTAAATCATGATAGCATTGGTTGAGAGTGACCTATGAGTTCGATCAATTTTAAAGTATTTGTGTTTGTAAGCATTGATGTTCTGAAGAAGTGTACGCGACCCTCGGGCTGAAACTCAATCGGTTCTCTCAGAAACTTACGACAGGTGATCATAACTTGATAGAAAATGCAAAAGAAAAAAATTGAAATGTAAAGTTGTGACACTGTGAAATGTGGTGACAGTGCCGAGCAGCCGCGACCAAATCGTCGCCCCAGCGCAGGAAGGTATCTATTTCAATTCTGTAGCAAGAAGGATACTTACTCACGCGTAGAGGCAAAAAGGTATCTAACTCTAGCGCAGCGGCAAAAAAGTAGTTTATTCAAACGAAGTGGCAAGAAAGTTTTGACGCGCTGAATTTAGGTTGGCAACGCAACCGTAAATGATAAAATTTTGTTTCAACATTCAACATTCAACATTTAATTCAAAGTTATGTAAAGCCGATATCTTCTTCTTTCCTCTCAGAACATACAAAGTTCTTCATAAGTGGCAAATTGAGTCGAAATCGAGGTGAGATTGATTTGTTTGCTCACATTACAAATGGATGAAAATCATTACACTAGCTTCACTTGTTTTTTCTCTTTTTTGCTCTAATACAAAACAAAATTTTATCATTTGCGGTCGCGTTGCCAACCTAAATTCAGCGCGTCAAAACTTTCTCGCCACTTCGTTTGAATAAGCTACTTCTTTGCTTCTGAGCTCGAGTAGATACCTTTTTGCCGCTGCGCTCGAGTTAGATACCTTTTTGCCTCTACGCGCGAGTAAGTATCCTTCTTGCTACAGAATTGAAATAGATACCTTTCTGCGCTAGGGCGACGAAATTGAGAAGTATCATCGTGCCAGACCGGCAGTTCACGAATGATCACATCTATTAATAATGCGTATATTTGTTTCGCAGGTTCATCGCCAGAAAAATAAACAAGCCAACATCAAGAACCAGACCGAGGGTCATTTTTCCTTTCGAACATTTCCGCGGCGGTGTCGGGGCATCAAAAGTTACCGTATCGCAATTTAAATCACTCTTGTGGGAACGCGAAGAAAGGCAACAATTAGAGTCAGAGTGCACGTTGAGTGAATGAATAAGAAAATAAGTTTGAACAAAAGACGGCTCTTAAACGAGCAGAAGGCGCGTCACCGTTTCGCTCGCGAATGTGTTGGGCAGATTCATGGAATCGCTAGGCACGCCGTCACAGCGAACACATGCAGCCGGGTGAAGACCAAAATACGATCGCGCCAGTGTCGCACATAAGTCGCGCATACAGAATACGCCGGAGCGAAAAATAGGTACGAGCGAGCTTAACGTAGCGTCGATTGCAATACAATACATACGCCGGCATATGAAAATAATAGGACTCGAAATACGACGTGTCAAGTACATTTTGATTTGCCGAGAGAAGTACCTGACGAAATGCATCTTGAACGAGTACAAGCACCAGCCGACATTCATGCCTTATCATCGCAAACATTGTACTCGTCTGCGATCACGATCCCGACGACAAGTGTGAATGTGACGACATATCGTGATAAACCAAGAGGTGGTAAAATTGATGCACAGCGCACAATACGAGAAATTGCCAGTACCTGCCGATAGCCGGAGTATACCAGCCAATGTCGGGACACGCGGACAATATAATGTCGCGGCACACGAGCCAGAACGGGCAGACCAAATTCCGAGAAGTACAGACAGAGCCGGTAATCTAACACCAATGGATAGTAACAGCATTGCGGGCAGAAATGCTAACATGCCGGCAGCAGGATGACGAAAAGAGCAAGCTCCAAACTTTGATGGAATTTTGGAGGCCTCCGAGCAATCCCAATCATCGGACAGCGAGGACGAACAGTGAGAAACACCACTGGCACGAATAAACTCGTCGTACTTGTCGACATATAGTATATAATCAGTTCAAGGGAGAGTACGATCACGAGGACTTGATAGACAATTGTCGCCGCCGAACTCAAGCGAAACGTGAAAGAATAGCGTCTTTCTTGGCGAGCCTCAGCTACATCGTTTTGAAATTTGTACACTCACCGCGCGACCGCCAGACGGAGGCGGAAAAAGAATAAGTACAAATAGCTAAACGAAACCTTCTGCCAAAATATCACCGTTCACTGCGCCATATGCACTTCAATAGCCTCGACGATCTCGAAAAACATGGGCGTCAATGGGAGAAAGAGAAAGATTTAGACGCACGCTACGTACCACCTCCGCCACCAGAAAGAATGAGAGTGTCAGCCGCTGCATATCGCAGTAGTGCGACTCCACGATCGAAGCTAGCCACATTGAGTATCGAAGACTGCAGTAGCAATAAGATTTAACATGAGAATACATTAATTATCTTCAGAACAAGTAGAAAAAATTGCAAGCTAAGCATAATTACGAAAACGCGAAGTATTTTCAAAATTATATTTTCTAATATTTTCTCGTCATTGAAAAAATTGAATATTTTATTCAATTTTCGATATAAATTAACTGAGTTTTAATGATTTTTATGTTCTTGGAGTTCCCATAAAACAAAACTTGTATAATAATATTTCTGTTAACTTATTTTCATGAATTTTATTATGTTTTTATACATACTTTGAACGGGCGTTTTTTCTGAATTTTCGTCAAAACTTCCACGAATGAAATTTGTTAGTGCAGCAAAAACTTCTATTTGAGTAGTGATTACTTCTTCCTTAATAGACTCGTACCGATAGGCTATATTACTCAACAGTGAATTCAGATAAAAACTAAACATTTCAATGGACAATGTAACATGTTTGTTGCAGTAGTATTCTTCAATAAAAACAGCTTTTGGTAAACTCTTCAAAAGACGAATGAGGTATGGTAAAATATTTTCTTTGAACTGTAATCCTGATTCGAGAAAATATATTCCTAAAGCTACGGTAGCATACTGACTTCTTTGGTCCAAGTAGTATATTCCTCCAGTGTCTTGAGGACACCTGTTGTACAACCAATAAACCTGTAATAATAAGTATTATTTTACTTTTTTTGAAACAATTGTTAAAAACATCTACTTCTATTAGTTATGGGATTATGACAACAATAAAATAGTATGTAATTAGGAGACAATAATAAATGCACTTTATAGATATTTGGCGGCCACCCCGCGCGATCAGGTCATCTTAGGCCAAAAGTGTCGAATCTTTGTCCAGTGCATATAAATATTTTCTGCCAAAAATTAATATTAGCAAGCAATCTACAGGATGTCTGTGGGAACATGTTGGTGAGTTTTGTTGCGATTTGGACAAAAACTTGTTTTTATTAACAAAAAACCATAAAATTCGAGTCCGGTTTTCGGTTTATTTAATGTATTTTGGAAACCATGGCAGCTACAGTAATGCTCTCGTGAGAGAAAATGTAGGAAATGTTATCGCCTTTCCAACAAATTTAGTTTCGTCCCGATCGGATAAGTATTTCCCGAGAAAAATAAGGAAACGTATGGAAAAACGTGGTTTTTGTCCCAATTTTCAAAAATTCGCAGCTCCTTCAATTTTTGGATCTAAGAAACGAAATTTTGCAAAAAGGCAACTTTCATCATGTAGAATACCTGTGCGAAATCTGTATTCTGTGAGACTTATAGTTTCCAAGATATTCAATTTGTAATTTTTTTTTTTTGAGAAAAACCGAGTCTTCGGTTTTTTGATGGAACAAGTCAGATCGACCAGCCAAAAGCCTATTGCAACGATGGAGACGAAGGAAGACTGGTAGGCGCAACCAACATATCTGTGAAAATAAAAGTGTCGAGACTGATGCCTTTTCGAAGAATGAAAAGGAAGAACATATAAAAGATCCGGAAGCCTCTTCTATGAAAGTAGATGAAGAACAAGTAGATATAACATGGCTGATGTCCGAAGAAGATAAGAAGTCTATGCAAATTAAGAAATCTCTCGAAAGTTGGATCAAATATCGAGAAATGGTAACTGGAATTCCTGAACATATAAGACAAACCGAAGCTGAATTTTATCAATTGTACACGAATGGAGAGATACCATACCTGGTTCCATATCCTTATAAAGGACATCCTTATAGGACAAGCTAAAATACGTCGAACGTAATTTATAATATTATTTGTATAATTATTTGATTATTTAGTTTAAAAAAATTAAAAAGAAAAGCAAAAATAAAATAATTAGAGTGAGAGATTTTATCGAGTCTTGTGATGAAAAAGTATCTAATGATTTATTTTTTGCTATGCAAAAAGATGAATTCTTTTTTATGAAAAAAAAAAAAAAAAAAAAAAAACTAAAAAAAAAAAAAAAAAAAAAAAAAAAAAAAAAAAAAAAAAAAAAAAAAAAAAGCTGTTAGTTCAATCTAAAATGATTTTTTATTTTAATTAGAATTGTGTTTAAATATTAAATAAATAAAAATACCTGCGTTTTTCTATAATTAGAAATTTATTTAATTTGGCCTCTCTTTTACTTCGTTAATTCGAATTTCGTTAATTCGAAATTCTCGATAATTCGAAATTACAGGCTGTATTTAGGATTTTGAATTATCGAAGTTTTACTGTATACATTTTAGAAATAATTTTTTTTTTTTTACTAAACAAAAAATACTTCAAAAAATGGAACCATTGAAAAAAGAACCTTTGTGTAACAGTTGGAAAACGCCCTATTGGTAAGTTATTTAAGATCTGGAGGGGATAAATATGGGCTTCATTGGAGGGGTTAAGGGCCCTCTATACACACTCAGTCGATAACAAGTACGTAATTATTTTGTACCCATTTTTTTTATTCTCTGGGCAACCATCGAACTTGAAATTTCGTGGGAGTGATTATGAAACTTATAAAAATGTGCCTCTGGAGCCAGTTTTCAATTAAATGACCGGTACTTTCAAACAAACTTAATTTTCTACTATCCCCCTTTTATAACCTCAAAAGTAACGTATCCTCAAACAATTAGTTAAAATGATTTTATTAAACATTTTATTGAAAACTGGCCCCAGAGGCACATTTTTATAAGTTTCATAATCACTCCCACGAAGTTTCAAGTTCAACGGTTGTCTAGAGAATAAAAAAAACGGGTACAAAATAATATCGGTATGTCGGTATTTGTCCCTCTGTATAGAGGAGCCTTAACGGCGTGGCATAGATTTCAACATACTCTTTACTTATGGAAAATAATCCAAAAAACGCCACCGAACTAAAATTTTTCCATGAGAAATAACACGGGGTTGCTCCAAAACTGTTGGGGACGCCACGGATTACGCAGCCAATACGAAAAGCATTGGAGCGGTTATCAAAATGAGTACGTTGACTCCCCACCTCACACTCAAATTACTTTCCAATAACAAACGATTCCTAAACGGCCTAGGGGTTCGAAAATTTTTTTTTAAAAATTTATAAAAGAATTCATTGAGAATTTATGAAAAGAATATTCATAGAATATTTGATTAATTTTCAATTATACTGAAAGCTCAGAAATATAAATCTTAAGGACCCTAGTTCAAATTCTATTCTCGTCTACAAAATTTCTCAAAGAAAAAATAAAATGCAATTATACACTAAATTATCTCAAAACTAATATTAATGAATATGGCCTACCCAAAAAGTATTACATAATAAAATATAATTAAAATAATAATTTACATATTTTATGAAAAGTTAGATGATTCAAACTCAGTTTCCTTGATTATTTCAATAAGACAAAGTCAGTTGCTCTTCTGTTTCATTTTGAGGATATGGAAGAATCATTATAAGCTGAAATGAGCGACTAACGGCATGTAATAAGTACCACAAAAATAAATTGAGAGTAGATTGAGAAATGAATATAGCAATGGACCAAAAAATTATTTAGCTTATAGGATCAATAATATTTTTTCAAGTTTTCAACAACTCTGAAATGCAAAGAATGATGTTTAATTGCTTTTTTATTTCTCAAAAGTTACTGCTAATATGAATATTATGGGAGAATGAGTTGAGAAAATAATTTGTTTTTACAAAACTCATATATTTATCATTATATTAGCTTTAAGAATTTTTAATTTTATTCAAAGAACTTTAATGTACGAACAATAAATATTGTAATCATATGGAGATTATAGGATGTTTAAGCAAAAAATTAAAAATAAAAAGTAACAACGAAATTAAATTTTGATCATTTAGCAAGACAATTCTTTATAAAATGTTAGGGGAAATCCACACTATCCACAAAATCCACACTAGATATAACATTCCATTACAAATATTCCAAATTAACAATATACATAACATAAATTAATTCTCTTATTATAACAAATGTAACTAAATAATGAAAAATGAGAATATTGACTAATAACTGCGCTTCATCATTGATATTATAATCATGTATGATCAGGCAGTATTATTTAATCAGATATTGATTGTAACTAAACAATCTTCACAAGTGAATTGTTTATTATATTGCAGAGTTATGGAATCATGAATATTTCAATGAATGGACTAATGAATATAAGTAACAAAATTATATTATTTCTCTTTCAATAGTCATGATTTCAGTGAAAAAAACTATACATTAAATATATCAAATAATTCCATCATAATATATCAACTCAATGTGAAATAGAATTTAATGATAATAATGTATGACATTAGAATCACTTACAGTAGCAAATAATAAACAACTCTACAAATCCAGAGATTTTATTGCATAGCTTATATAAAATTGAATTGATTTAATATCATGATTCAAATATAAATAACTGTTCTACCTTTTCCCAAGTTGTTTGTTTTGATTCAGCCAATGATTTAGCTAAATTCATGAGCATTTTCGGGTACATGACATTTTCGCTAGGGAACATTTTGAAGCCGTTTGTAAATTGATTAGTTCAGAAATTGAAACAATTTGATGTTATTCTCAATAATAATAGACTTCGTTAGGGCAGGTTGACCATCACAAGTGTCATCATGTGCCTGACAGACGGTATGGAATTAACTTATGGTTGACGGTAGTATTGGTATTCTTTCTGCTATCACTACGTGAAACTTCTGTATACTGGTGTTAAGATCTAAACACGAGAAAGACGTTAGCTTGTTAAAACCATTCTATCCGTTGTATGGCGTTGCTGTGCATCGTTCGCTGCAGATCCTCGCACTCAACAATAAATATGAATTATGAATATTGTCGAGACATGAGTAAATAGTTTAAACTTTTAAAAAATAAACGGAGCTTTATTAAAATGATTATTCTCAAAAATAAGTAAGTATTCGTATTTTTTTAATTGTTTTTTTCCGTTACTATACTGTACTTGAAAATATTGACATTTATTCACTAATTATCAAAATCATTTTGATCAATGTAAGCATATATTTAACTATACATGTAAATAAATTAATTTATAGGCAATCATTTTAATAATGATAATTTTATCGATCAAATTAAATGAAGTAAAAAGAAGTAATTATTGTTTTATTAAAAAGGTTAATTCAAGTTTTCAATTATCTTTATTTCATTATACTGGTTGAAATTATTATTAAATAAGTTACAATTTAACTACTTTGTTTGACCTTGGAATCCATACCTTCAAAGTTAAGGGAAATAAAATTTTTAGGTAGTATTAAACTTTTCTTTAAATTATTTCATTGTTATTTAGTATATACTTGGTACATAACTCAATTGCAAAGTATTGATATAGGAGACTAAAAATGTATACCATATTTTTAGTGCAATGATCCAACTAATTGTAAGCGCTCATTTACTTTATATGAATAATATGCAGCGAAGCATGTTTCTAATTATTAATATTGATTTTTATTGCAAGTATATTAAGCAAATGTTTATCCTGAAAGAAATTTGTTTAAATTTTGGAAACATCCAAATAAAAATTTGTGTTCATAAAAATATTGAACAATTTATAAATCTTTTCAACATTTTTTAATGGAATACTCTTAACTATTTTTGAATCCTTTTTGAAACTTCTGTATGCTGAGTTTCAAACAATAAATCTTTGAACTCTGAAATTTTTTCATTGATAAAAATCTTTACCAATTTCTTTTTCTTTAAAAATCTTTTTTTGTAAAACATTTATACTGTGAAAAGTGATAACATTACTCAAGTTCTTAAAAACATTGCTATACTTTTTAATTAAAAACATAAAAATCTTAAACAAGTGCTAAAAAGCCAACCCTTTTTTCAGTTTCTATGTAGAGGAAAAATAAACTCAATTTTCTTAACTTTTCTGCGCTAATGAAGAAAAAAGTCTCATTAAGTTGTAGAAATGCAAAGTATAATTTTGTTAAAAACTTTATAATTCTTCAAATTTCAAGACTTCATAATTGCATTGAAAAGTTATAATTATAGAAAAATCTGTATCTAACTTTCTTCATAAACTGCTATTATAGTGTTATTTGAATTAACAATATTTTCGTTCCTACATTTCATATAAAATTTACCTCAGAAGATAAAAATATTAGAAATATGTGAAAAGAGAGAAATTGTAATCATATTAATGATATATAAATAAAAAGTAAATGAAACCAGAAGTAATATTTATAGTAATGAAGGATATAAACTTCAGTGTTTAAATGTTTGAATTTAATTACGCCTTTATATTTTCGATTATGTGTTAATTCCATTGAAAAACCGAAATTGATCGTAATGGTTTTATTTTTTATTACTACGAGAATTTTTCAAGAATATGAATCCGATGATAATGAAGGCAGAAAAATAAAACGAACACATATTTATCGCATCCTTAGACATCATCGTAAAACTGTGTAAATAAATTAATGCACTACTAGCTGACAATTATGAATAATTGTTTATGTACAGGTATATACGAATACGATTATTAATTTTTTGAATTGTCCTTTGAAATATTTTTAATAATTATAACAGTTTCTCGCCTAACTTTACAACTACCCCGTCTAAAATTACGAACTCTCTTTGTAGAGTTAAATTGCTTTTTTCGGACATACGAAACCTCCGAAAAAATCTCCATCTGTAGCATTTTTGTTTTGAAAAATGCCGCCTTTTTAACGGTGCTCATCCCGCATATTTTTATACATTTTTAATTTTAAACATTATTAAACGTGACCTTTTCATTTCAACTTCGCATGAACGATTATTCAAAATATTAAATATATCTTGATCTATTCTTTATCAACAGTGTGATTTTTCAAAAAAAAAAAAAAAAACGTTACGAACTAATTTTTATTTTTTTATCAGCTCAAAGAGTAGTATTCCGGAATGGATGGCTATAGATGTTCATGGAAGCATAAAATGTTCGCATCATCTAAGTAAAATTTTATTCGGAGAACTGTATAAAAAAAAGGATGGAGATATTGTGTGTGCAATTGGTACCCATATTCTAGAAGGTCATGAGATTGACTTGGAAAAGCCAATTATTATTTTGAAAAAAAATCTTCCAGCACAGTATCAATCTAAAAACAAAACGGAGGCTGATGCATCTCATGATATAGCTGCAGTTATTAGAAAAAAACTTGTATTTCGATCAAGACCAATCATGTCCAATATATCAAGCTGTTAGGATTTTTCAATGTATGATGATCTCATAATTCACGATCAACAAGAACGAACTCAACTATGTTAATAGCAATACTCTTTTATTTTTACGGAATTTATACTCTTAAATTACATTAAACTTTTTACTTGAAAAACGTTTGAAATATCTCTTTATTTTCATTTATTATGTAAAATTTTAAAATATATACTAAGAAAATGGTTTCTACTGCATTGTTGAAAAATTATTGCTGAAAATGTATTTTCCATCATTCCAAAATACAATCACGTTAAGAATGATCGAACACGTAGGTTGCTGTGCACGAACAGTTTAACTAACTTGTTATTTTATTTTATGTTTCTTGTTAAAACTTTAACCATAGAAGTAATTTTTGAAACCCATCTAAGTTTTTATAACTCTATAAGGCTTGCGTCTGTAACCATTAATATTCTGAAAAAGTGTACACCAAAGTAAGTAGCCGAAAAAATTTTTCCAAATGATAAATGAAGTACCGTGTTCAAGATCAGAGAAGCTGTAAACCCATATAACAGTCAAAAAGGGATAAGTTCTCCTAAAACCACAGCTTTATTTCAATTTTGAGTATTCATATCAGAGTCTTTTGAGTCAAATGAATACACCCGTTCACATATATGAACAAATTGAGTTATGGCGCTTTGTGTGATTAATTTTGGTTTTAGCGAATAGTGCTTAGCATAATCTAAACACAATTGTAATATTTTTAGGTTGAAATTGAAGGAAAAATTCGAAAATTCAAAGCTATTATTTTAAATATATTTAATTCAATCATAGATGATTTTATTTGCTTTGTTTTAATAATGATTATATTCGTAATTATACATGTTGTAAATTAAAAGATAATATTGAAACTCAATCTTCATGGTATTCAAATGGTTCTGGTGGATCTGATTCTTTTTCTTCCTCTGGTTTAGGACCGAAAGCTGAAATAAATACAATGGTTAAATTATAGAGACATAGGTAAAAGAAGTATATTATAGGGGTATACAAAATTTAAAAATATTACTAAGAGTTAAAGTTTTATAGAATTATTTATTTGCCTAAATCTGTAATTTCGGTGACTATTGAATTTATCAAAATATTGAAAAATCTACCATTTCCGTAAGGACATGACAATTGCAAAGATCCATATTTTTTCCCAATGCTTGAAAAATGACTTGATAAATAACATAATATATCTGATCAGAATTCTCATGAATTTCAAAAGCTTTAATACGAACATTTTTTGATACGAATTTCACAAAATAAGCAATAATAAAGAAGGGGATTTTTCATAATACTATCAAAAAATTCTTATAAAAAGAAAAGAATCATCAAAGATATCAAAAACTAAACATACTCCCTTTCTCTCCCCTTAATTTTATTTGTGTTACAGTAAAAAAACCTTGATTGTTTGAAATTAATCATAATATGTAAAAAAATATTGAACGTACCAACAACTGGTTCTACGAGTTCTTCTTCTTTATCCGATTGAATATGTTTGACCATTACAATTCCTCCAATTTGTATATCTTTCACCGATCGATACGAACTGTTTTCGGTTAGATGAATAGCTTTTAATTGCTGACGTAAGACTCTAGCTGGGTTATTAAGATTTTCAAATAAAGGTTCAACTTCTTTCTTTTCTTTATCTTTTTCTTTCTCAAGTTTTTCGACGTTATCTTCTTTTTTCTTTTCTTTTACGTCTTTAGCACTTTTTTCATCTTTCTGCGAGTTTTCAGCCTTACTCTCCGTGACAGATAAGTCCTGGAATAGTGATAAAAAAGTTTTGAATTACATAGCAAATTGTTGATTAGTATTATAGGGTGGGTTCATGAGAATTGGCGCTGGCATCGTTTTAAACATGCTCTCTTATAGAGTTGGCTTAATGTTCCGACCTGGCAACCACTGAATTAAACGGCCATCGATAAGAATTAACATTTAAAAAAAAAGGATGAAGGTTAACACCGTCAAGCACCCGGCTTATACCAAAAGTTATACATTAAACAAGAATTAATTATGTATGTATATGAAGAGCGTAAAGTGGCATTCTCGTCTGCCACATTTGCAATTTGGAGCGCGACGCGCGCTCCTCGATATTAGTACGAGAGAATATTTTTTTCGAAAATATTCGACACAAAAAATTTTTGCGCAGTATCTAATAATACTGTTGCTACGGCGATGAAAATTGGTTTCTAAACATTCATTAACTTCAAAACTTTCCCTAAAGTATTTAACATCTGATTGAATGCATTTACTTTCAGAAGTGATTTTTTTTAATTATTGGCAAAGGAAAATTCTATTGACAGTTATTTATACCAAAAAGGTCGATCTATTTCTAACTCGTCATAAAATTATCCCTCAAAAAAAAACTAATTTATCGAGCCAAGTGGTCACGGTCATGACATCGTTACAGTACAAGCTCAAATTATTAATTTAAAATATAATAACTTTCAAATTGACTATATTATAACTCACCACATCCATTTTGTCATGAGATTCTCTTACACGACGTTCAGTTTCTCTTTTTCTAGCTTTTGCTGCAATACTTAATACAGCTGTTGTAACTTTTTCACGCTCTTCTCGCCTTTTTTCTTCTAATGGCATTGGATATGCATACATACTGGGCTTAGCACAAGATTTGAATTGCATTTTTGGCATTTTAAGTTGTGAATTCAAAGCAATGATGCACGTCGGAGTGAACGCAAGTGCTAGACAATGGGCCAATGGATACCAATACCAATATTGAGTAAATACAAGAGCTCCGACAACTGCCAACATATTAGTATGACCGGTTCGAGATTGTAATGATACAGTTACATTTCGTCCACCTAAAAAAAATTAATGGAAGAAATAAATTTACAGTTTGATAAGTAATGATTATTCAATAATGGGAAATCTAATTAACTGGTTGAGTGTTAATTATAGTATTTGATCAAAGAACTTTTTGATCTTTTCATGTGACGTGATATTTTTAAAATTAAAAGTTGAAAAATGACCGGGCCATTTAATGAGTTGATCCGTATAGATCTATTCTTAAAAATACTGATGCACGCAATTCAAATAATTTTAGAAAAATAATAATCAATTTACCTGCATCAATAATGCCTTGAGCCAATATCGCACCAAATTTAGCCATATGATCTTCATGTTTGTCAACAATTACTTTTGCATACATCGTTCTAAACTCTTTTACTCGAGAACACGTGTATTCTGTTTGTTGAATGAGGATCATAGCAGAGGCAATTAAAGCTCCTTGACGAACAAAATTAACAGAATCGTTTGTCATAGGATCTAAAAGATTAATAGCTTCTTTCAATCCTGTTCCAGCGCATGCGATACCTAACGCCATTGCTGCTCCATAACGAACGTGAGGATTGTAGCTTTCAGCTAAAAGTGAAACTACACTCGGACATTGCTCAGGGTTCCTTTAAAAAAATTTAAAA
The DNA here is from genome assembly GCF_000599845.2 of Trichogramma pretiosum. Classification (NCBI taxonomy): domain Eukaryota; kingdom Metazoa; phylum Arthropoda; class Insecta; order Hymenoptera; family Trichogrammatidae; genus Trichogramma; species Trichogramma pretiosum. The sequence continues at coordinate 1,103,075 of NW_019641630.1, forward strand.
TCCCATTGATAAGTTAATTATGAATATTATGATTAACAAATTCTTGTCGTAATTAATAGCGAATTACTACTAGTTGTTGATGCGTTTACAGTCAATATCTACGCGGATAAAATAGAGACGTTACTTTGTAAACTGCGTGACCAAACTTGCAAATAATCCGAGAAATGCAAAAACTTTGATTAAAATTTCATTTTCTTTTTTCGCTCAAATTTGCTGGTATAAAAATGTAGCAACAGTTTTCTTACATCTTACACAAAAATACTTGACCAAATGTTTTTTTCGGATAAAGCTTGGAATTCTACATTTGGAAACCGTATTTTTGGCAAAAATGTGTGCTTTTTTATTACCGTAGTTCTTTTTCGGCGGAACGGTAACGCCACCATTTATGCACCCGGCCTATAAACTATAGATATTGTCAAAAATTTTACCTGAAAAGCAAAAAACCTAGACCAGTCACAGCAGCGCGTCGCACGTCATCATTTACATCAGATACCTGGAAAAATTAGTAATTGGATTTGATACTCATCTTTGTTATAGTATTGATTGTTTTAATTAAAATTTTAGTATTTAAGATAATAACATTAACATCAAAATTGTTATTTTTTCAGTTTCAATACACGTATTCATAAAAGGTATCTTAAATCGTTGATCGATCGTAAGATAATTGTCGATCAGGGGATGCACCAATATAATGGCTTTCTGACCCTCGAAAGGTTAAAATCTTTGTCAATTTTACAAATGATACTTAATGATCAATAATTAATTTGGTGAAAAAACTATAAGTTTAATAAAAAAATCAAAGTGAAAAAAGTATACTTACAGCAACGTGTAAGAGCTTGCGGATTGCTTGATTATTGCCTGTGCCACAATACGCCATTGCAATTGTGTACATTCCACTTCTTCGAAGTATTGGATCTTTATCAGCGCTAAGAGAATCAATTAAAGCATCCGCTTCTTCAAGACGACCATACATAGTAAGAGCGATACCAACAGCTAATCCTCGTAATATTTTTTCATGTTGTGTTTCTTGTGCGTACTAAAAAAACCATTATTTTTCTTAAAATATTTTCATTACTATTATATTATTAATAAAATTGGGCTTTTTACAAAAATATTCTTCTAATCATTGCTACTTTATTTTTATATTTTAAAAACTATATTAACAAGTTGTGAATCAATTAAAATTTCATTTACGATTTAATGAAAAAAACATGATTTGCTAGACCACAATTAGATCTTTTCGATTTTCTGTACTTATTAAGTAAATAAATGAGTCAAAATATCCTGAAAAAATTTACATCAATTCCATGACTAATTTAAAAATGAGCGGACGCAACTTGGGTAAAATATGTTGGCTATTTTTGCACCGAAAATAGTATACTTCAAAAGTTCACTATTCTATCAGGTAAAATAAAAGTTGGAACAAGTTTGAGCATTCAAAACTTCTTATTCCATCTGAGAAAAATACTATCACAAGTTGGATTACTGCCCATGAGCTTAGTGAAAACAATCTTTGGCGGGTACAATAAGCCATTTTCTACACAAAACGCGCCTAAGTAACAATGCACATTTTCGAGTCACGCGAAGAGAAATAAAATTTTATTCCAATAAAAGTTAGCACGCTAAGTAAGCGTTGTCACGTGGCAAATCAAATTACTGTCTAAAATTTTCGGTTCAAAACTTACCGCAACCATGTCTTCAATTGCTTGTGTTTGTTTAGAACCAAGCATCACCATTCCCATAGCAATACCGGCAGCTTCACCAGTAACAGCATCATCTTGATATAGATTAAACTTTAATTGTTCGTAAACATCTTGCCTATGAGATCCCATAGCAGCTAATCCTAATCCAAGACATCCTCCATGTCGAACCATCTTGAAAAAACACATAACAAATTTACCAATTTGAAAATATTATTATCCGATACAGACGGTTTTAATCATAATTAAGTACTACTTAAGACGAGTATAAATGAAAGCTTCTTAAATTACCTCATTTTGTGCATCTTTTAGTTGGCCAAGTAAGTAGTCTGTAATCATTGCTCCATGATTAGCATGTATAAGCCCCAATGCATATAAACCACCTCCTTCGGAATATCCAGCTCCTGCTCCCTGATCTCTTGGTAAATATGATTGCATTAATGCTAGAGCCTCTTGTTCATGACCTCTATGTATAACACCAAGAGAAGCCGTGGCAGTCAATTTAGCCCAGTTGGTAGCTCGAGCTAGCCACTCCAAATTATCTCTGTTTTATGTGAAATGACAGAAGAATATGAATGGATAAATATTTGAATAAAAAAAAAATATTATATAATTCTTAAATTTCTAAACGGACTTAAACGTACAACGATTACGTTAATATTTTGAAATTATTATTCCGATGTGGCTTACAGTTCATTTAAACTTAAGTCAAAAGAAACTTGGTCAATTAGAAGTCATTTTCAACGACATCAACTTGCAGTCTTGAACTTTTTTTATAAATAATTAAGTAAAATTAAAAAATTAAGTAAGGATAACAATAAAAAACTAGCCTGTTACGTATAGCCTACCTCTGTTACCTACTCAATTCTAGCAACCAATCACAACACGTTTATTTCGATAACTCAATCAAGCGATTACGTTTTAGAAAGTTTGTAACAAATATGAATAGAAAAGAACATAAAAAGTTATTAAAAGTAGAATTTAAAATAAATTTTACCTTAAAAATTGATCACTTGTGGTTCCAGAGTGCATGAAAGCATTGGCTATTACGGTAGCAGTATGGCATATTGATACACGAATAGCATCTTTCGTATTTTTAAGAATCAACATATCTGTATGATTGCTTCGAATCAGGAATTGTAAATGAAGATCAATTGATATTTCACCTCCCAATATTCTTGATAATGAATCGATTCTTTCTTGCTGTACACGTTCTTCTGCATTCTGCAAAAGTATACAATTCTTAATAAACAAATAATAGCAGGAATAAATGGAGGATAAATCCTCCAAAAAGAACATACTAGTAAATTCCTCGGAGAAAATAATTTCATCACGAAAGAATTTGTTACTAACTATTAACTTTTCATTTTATTTTTCAAAAATTCCAAAAAAAGAAAAATATGGAATTTTTATGTCTTCCCAATATTTAGAATAATTTTTTAAAAAATGCATCAGTCACAAGTGCCGAAAGTTTATAAGGGTACTGATTAATTGAGAGATTTTCGCTGCGAAATGTATCAGTATGTTTTACGTTAAGTGTTATCGTGGGAGCGAGTCATGGAAACAATGATGAGTTCAGAGCGCCCTGTATTAGTGGCTAGTGTAACGAAAAATCCCGAAATAATTTTTTATCCAAAAATGTTTATGTATTCCGTTAAAATTTGTATCTTCATTGCATTAAACTGTAATTTTGAGTCTAAATTCTGAAAAGGCATTGTGTTGTATGTGGCAATTAGCGTTTACAATTTTTTTTAAACTAATAACATGGAATATAATCAATTTAAAAATTGACGAAATTCGATATTTTTGGTCGTGAATAGGTCATTAAACTAAATTTTACTTACCAAATTTTCAATCGTTTTTTCAACTTCTGTACTTGCACTTTCATTTTTAACTTCTTGAGCAGGTTTTTCTTCGCTGTCATTGGCAGCATCATCATTTTCTGGATTTGAAGGCGCCTTTGTTATAGTGTTTACTTTCAGAGCACTAGGTATAGGGGCCGTTGCTTTTAATGCTTGTAATACGCGACCCAAAAATTGTTGAGTCGCTGATTCATAAAGATCGAATGCAATTTGATATGCCATCAAACAACTATCTTCATTGCCATTACTGAGTTTATCAAGAAGTTCTGCTACTGCAAGAGCATCATCGAGAAAAATTAAACATTGACACATACTAACGTAATCTGGAGTACCAAGATTCTTGTACAATTTAATCAAGCAACGCAAAACACTATTACGAAAACTGCGACTTTGTATAAGACTCATGACTACTTGAAAAGCATAAGAAAGCATTTCTCCGACGTCATCCTGAAATAGAAATAAGACATAACTATAAAAAAATGAAGAATCTTTAAAAAAATTGTGGAATATTTGAGAAGTTATCAATCAAATAAGATTTTTAAGGGATACCGATGTTAAGGTGAAAATAAGAATATTTGAAAGCGTTTTCCAGGATTTCAACTATATATGTTTCGAACATAAATGTTCGTGAAGGGCCGGAAAACGTGTTAAAAAAATTTCATTTGAACCTCAACTTCAATATTTCCTCCATAGTATATACTGCCCTAGGCCGCAAAAATCAGAAAAGTCCCAGAATACGTGTAATTAGTGGCCGAGGCCGATAATCACGTGCTCTGGGGCTTTCTTTTTTGCGGCATAAGTCTGTATACTATTTTTCATACACAGTGGTCCGAAATTAGTATATTACTGCCCTAGGCCGCGAAAAACAGAAAAGTCCCAGAGTACGTGTAATTAGTGGCCGAGGCCGATAAACACGTGCTCTGGGGCTTTCTTTTTTCGCGGCATAGGCCTGTATACTATTTTTCATACACAGTGGCCCGAAAATCGCTCTTCCCGCTTTGCGCAGCGGCAGGGAAGTAGTCACTTTCGGGCCGCTGGTATGAAAACCACTCTTCCCGCTTTGTGCAGCGGCAGGAAAGTAGTCACTTTCGGGCCGCTGGTATGAAAAAATATTGTTGTCATTACGTTTGTTATGATAAATTGTTTATGATTATCAATGTGTTTAAAAAAGTTTGCCTTGATTCTGAAAAAGTGAACAATCTTTACATATTTTTATCATTTTAAAATTACATTTTGCGGTAATGTCAAAAGTAAGATAACCATTAATTAACTCTTTTTTTATCGTTTATAGTGGTTTATATTGAAAGATTTTAATATGTTTGGAATTTTCAGGAGAAAATTACAGTTTCTCAAGAATAAAGTACGGAGAGAGACGAATGTACTGGCGTATTGTTTATATATTAGATATTAAAAATACTAAAAATATATTACCGATAGCATTATAGCAGATTCAAACATGTCCATTCTTCTTGTTTCCAAAGCAAGTCCAAGTGCTTGTCGATATTGATTATCATCAAAACATCTCTGAAACATTCTATTCACTATGATCTCTAATCTGGGATCAATCGTTTTATTTTCCACATTTTTAAGTTCATTCTCAGAAACTCTTTGATGAGTGTAATGGTCGATGCATTTAGCTGTATACAAATAGAAAATATAAGTTTTTTATAAAAATGTTCTAAAACAAAACTTTAAATGTGTACATTTAGTCAATAATAATTATAATTTACAGCTTTAAAGAGCTAACTAAAAATTGAATGGTCAATAAATGGCAAGGTTTTTTTGAAGAAATAGTTAAATGAATAGTATATAAGTTCTAAATTCAAACATTCAACTACCTTTACTGGGACCTTAACTATCGTGAATATCTCATATTTTGTTTTTTAATGGGTAATTATTTATTTTAATTTTAATAGGTAAAAATTTTTTCTATTGTTATAAAAAAAACATTTTTCATTCTGAACTTTATAAAAAAATCTTCAAAATACCATTTTTGAGATAATCAAATTTCCTGTTCTTTGATCATTATCCAACTTTTAAAAATTTTTGAATTATTTTATTCAATCAAGAGAATTAGTTAAATTATATTAATTGAAACTCACCAATAATTGTATCAACATATTCATTACGGGAATTTACATCAAATAATTCACCAGCTCCTAAAGCATACGTAAGAGAATCTTCAAAACTTCCAAGATGATAGTAAACTTTACTGGCAACTAAGGCAGCAAGTTCATGTTGATTGAAATTTCTATCTTCATATAAGATTTCGCTGGAAATTGAATTGTTTAATTTAATGTGAGTTTAAAGATTATTAGTTATTAGAAAATACATATTCAACTCTTCTATGCATTTCATCAATGTAGAGCGAAATATTTAAGTAAAAATACGTCAAACAATTTTTATACTCACATTTTTTCAATGGCTTCTGATATTTCGGGCCAAAATTCATTCACAATAAGATCTAGTTTCTTCAGAGCAAACACTTTCAACTCTGGCTCTGATTCTTCTAGCAGTGATATTATTCCTCCTAGAATCATAAATTTTACAGTGAAAAGTTAGTATAAGCATTTTGAAATCATGAAAAGTTTGATATGGCAATAGATATAAAATTTAGTTATTCAGTGGTCTATGCATTCTACTGATAAGCAAAAGTTTGTGCCTATACTCAGAAATTCTTTTAAAAATAAAATCTATACTTAATTGAATCTAATATTAATTTGTAATAATTCTATCCACATAAATTCCCTGCATCAAATAAATACTTTGTGTTTTGCAGTTAAATACATATTTAGTCAAATAAACACCCAAATATGGTTACAAAATTTGAATGAAATGATTAGACAATTTAAATCGATATGGTTATCATATTCTGGATTTCACAATTATACATTACAAAATTTACCTAATTTTAGATATTATCATTGAATGAAACTTTTCACTACTAAAAAATAGTTCAATATAAAGATCCCTAATGAATGCAATATTTATAAATTAATATTTTGTTTTTTATTATCAAACATATATTTTATGTATTTTTATTATAACAATTATATGTTTATTGATTTGAGACAGCAATAAAAATTAATACATCTAATGCGTGGTCATTTATACTCATCTAAATAGATTATAGAACTCACTTAGTAAACAAGGTAGATAATGCTAAGTTTGACAGTACATAATATCATAGTAAATAAAGCATTAATAAAAAATATTACACTGCACTTTTGATTTAATTTTATTTCGATATTTTTAAGTTGAAGTAAATCTATGTAAACTGAATACTAAAATTGACAAAGCAATATATCATAATCATCATGGTAATAATAACAATATGCAATGACGTATCCTTGCAATTTGGGCAAAAAACTTTCAATTTTCTTGTTTGTTATTATTTTGTTTTTATTTTATATTAAAATATAATTTTAGTAACTTGAAAACTTGAAAATAATTCACAATGAGTCTGCATATTTTTGTGCGCAAAATACACCCATTTTCAACAAATACATCAATAGTGTGAGAATATTGGTTATAAAGCATTGAAAACAATGAGGTGCAACGCATTTTGTCATTCAAACAAATCATTAAAATCATAATGTTTTTAAGGAGGAAAAGAATTAAATTCCTTAAAAAATGTAAATATTTTGAACTCAATGTACTAACCTGCTGACGTGATATTCATTGTCATTGTATTTAGGCTCTTTGCACTTGCTACTTAATAATCTATTTATTTAAATTAAAAAAATGTGTTACAATATTTTTATTGTAAAATGGTAGCTGTGGCTAGTTCCCAATTCTGAAGTAGAATCTGTCGTTTTATGAGATATATTTGCTGATTCAACGTACGAGATTGATAATAAATCAGATCTCGCTATGCTGTTAGTACAAAAAATAACCCCGATATTTACGAGTCAGTCATTCAAAGTTAAGGTCTTGTTTTCAATAACGGAATCCGGTATGAATTCGAACTCAGATTACTTTTTATTATGGAGTCTAAAAAATTGCACTGTAATGAGCGAATCTCAAGTATTCTTCAACAATTATATAATTTTTTGTAAAATGAAAGGTATAAACAAACACAATAAGAAATAATTTTCCACATATGTAACATTCCAGGGGTATCTCAAAAAAGCAAGGTATAATCATGTATCAGTAGAACAAAGTTATTCTCAATGAACAAAATTGGAGTTACCAGACTAGCAACATTTTTTAAAACAATTTGAAACTGAATGTTCTGTAATTAAATTTTTTTTATAAAGTCAAAAATAAAAAGTGTATTGTATGCAATGACATCAACGGTATTATCTGTGATGACATACCTGCTAGTACCGAATAATTTCTTGTATAAATAAATAAAATAATTTACCTTGTCTTAAAAACAATGAAAAGCTGTACAAAATATAGAAGTTAATTATATTTCACTAAACAAGATTAATAAAAACGTCATATAATTCGATTTTCTAGGAAATTGGAGATAATTTTAATTAATTACGAGATGATCTCCAAATTTTAAAACAGTTTATCTGGCAACCGTTGAAATAAGTTTCACTTCGTTTATTGGGAATTAAACGATAGTCAGCGCCCTCTGTAAATTCAATGCGGCCGTCCCATAAGAACCTTAGAACCGCCTTCAAACTGTTTCAGCTGGATCGGAGGCGGTCCTAAGGTTCTTATGGGACGGCCATCGTTTAATCCCCAATACATGAGTGAGATAGGAGAATTTTAAAGTTACCATGTGCGCAACGAACTCAAAACTTCTCCAATTTATCCCTTCGGAGTTCGATTCCCGATCGTCTCCTAATAATGAATTCTATTTCGCGCATGGTAATATCCATTTTTTTGGTAATTAATTTTTCGTATTTTTTATAAAATTGGAATAGCATCATTTTACTAATTAAAACCACCCTCATTCCGAATTCCAAGAATATTGCGTGAAAGTTATTTTTCATGATGTAATATCTTAATTAAGTAGCGATAAGCAACCTCAGTCTTAGAATTAAAAAAACGGGCATGAATTATATTTTTTTGAAAATATAACTTGTGTGGATAATGAGTTTTAAGAAAATGATAATTCATGCAGTTCTTTCTTTTCTGTTCCTGAGGTTTCAACTAAAATAATAATCTACGGTGAATGTACCCCTTGTAAAAGCCTAATGCCCCTAGAAAATACAGAACCTCTCATACCTAACGCGCCTAAAGAAGTTTCACTTCGAAAAAATTAATAATGGCAGTAAGATCTTCTGTAATACTCAGCAAAATATTAAAATTCAAATACATTGGCAAATGCAGTCCACGATTGAACATTGTTAATGTCGGATTAGTTATAGTTAGTGAGTTTTCTGTGATGTGGCGCTGTCAGCGGCTCTGCTAGGCTTTGTTTATGACGACCATTGTTCATTCCTTGTTTCTCTCTCCATAAAATTCATTTCTACATCTTTTTAACTTCATGGTAAAGGTACTTAGAAATGCCGTCTGTATAGCGTGTGGAGCATGATAATATTTCTAGACAGAGAAAGAGATAGAGAATACTTGAAATTCCTGGTTCAGAGCAATTTATAATATGCACGTGTAGTAGAATTTTATTGAATTCAGATATCAGACTCAATTTGTGTAAAATATTAAAGTAACAGTAATTTAAAAATATTCAAGAATGCTGAATACCAGGACAATAGCTAGTATCGCTGTCGGTGTAGCGGGCTTATTTGTTGGTTATTGTTTCTACTTCGATCAAAAAAGAAGATTGGACCCGGAATTTAAAAATAAATTGCGTGAAAGTAAGTATATCAAGTTGAAATTTTTAATTTGAGTTATTGATTGAATTCACTGTTTTGAAAGTTTACGGTTTATAAAATTAATTTTACGGAATCATCAGAATGAAGTTCATTAACTTATTATTGCTCGTGTGAACGTATATTATTAACAGTACCTATTACAATTCTGTGAATATTTTGAAAAAATATTTTTATCTTGAAATGTACAAACATTTTTTCAAGTTCTATTGATTCATTTCTATTTTAAGTAATATCACATTAATCTTTTAACCTAAATTTTATAGTTTGAGAGAATAGATGGTGATAGATGTTGTTCAGAGGAAGACTTTTGACAATAACTTTTATTAGTTTCAAGTTTTTTGTTTAAGTTTTGAATTTTCAAGTCTAGATTATCTATTGACTAGGTTACCTCATTTTTTATAATAAATTTCTTCAGAATCATTCCAGTACCTAATAAAAGATTAAACTGAACTTGTTATAAAAAGTTTTGAGTATTTGAAAAGTGAAGTATTATGTCAAATGATGCAATACTGTATCCAAAAAAATTTCAAAAATTAAACTATAATAATTAATTTATCATTTTCCTATGTATTAAGAATTATGTATCATAAATAACTGAAAATAATTCTTATAAAAAATTATTTTTTTATTACAGGAAGAAGAGCGAAAAAAGAAGCACTAAAATCAAACAGTGAAATTCCAAATTTAAAGGATCATGATGTGGTGCAAAAATTCTTTGTGCAAGAGGTAATGAATAATACACATCTATAATGTGATTTTTCATTTATTTATTCATTTTTTTCATTCATAAGAAGGCTCATCCCAAAAAGATGAAAAATTAATCTTTAATACCAAATTGTACTAAATAATACTTCATCAATAAGATAATGATAAATAGAAAAAAATAGTGGTCTGGTTTTCACCACCAAATTCTTTTAAAAGTTCAAGCAAATTTAAGAAATTTTACAGAGTTTCTCATAAAATGCTGTGGTTTTTAAAGGCTCAGTGTCTAAAAAATCAACCATCTCCATAGTATTGATTTCTTCATTAAAATATTTTACAAGCTGACAAGTGGTGACAACATTTTCTCATAAATTTACTAAAATATATCAAAAATAATCAGTGATAATCGACTGCGAGATCATTAAAATCCTATAATATGAAAGTTACTGCACCACACTATCCTTGAATTAGTACATCATTGATATGGCATTCTTAATAAATTATTAACCTATTTATTCATTTCACTTACAGGTTGAATTGGGAGAAAAACTGTTGGCTCAGGGTGATTTAGAAGGAGGTACTGAACATTTAGCCAATGCAGTTGCAGTTTGCAGCCAACCACATCAACTACTGCAAGTTTTACAAAACACACTGCCACCACAAGTTTTCCATCTTTTATTGCAGCGACTACCATCTTCTGGCCAGGTACCTTTTGAGAGATTAATTTGAAATAATTATCTGAAATATTACAATAGATCACTTTTCATGTCACTGTAATTGATAACCATAATTTATTCGCCTAATCTAAACAAGTAACTCATGTGCAATATTTCATGTACAATCTTGGAAGTTCAAAGTTCTAATTATATTGAAATATTGAATCTTTTAAAATTTTCTTTCTTACGTTTTTTACAGTAATGTTTTTCAAAAAATATTTATTTAACGAAATTTGATTTCTAATTTTTTTTTATTTTTCAGAAATTGAGTACTCAAACACTGATGGCAGAAGAAGATGTCGAATAAAATAATGAAGTTATTAAGAAATTATCGAATTGTATGTGAAAATAGTAACTTTATTTATCTCTTATTAATAATAACATTATTCTGAATAAAAAATCGTCTTGAATGTCCCGAACATATATACGTATTAATTTTTTTATGATTGAATAATTTTCTCTCTTTATTTTATGAATTTTTTCAACAGGTCCATAAAAGTAGTCTATTAAGTTACAAGTGCGCAAAGCCGATACAAAGACTTCTGGGTAAGTAATCTTCCTTGTAAACCCGTTGCTAAAATGTAATTTTCATATATTTTAAATTTCTAGTTAATCCAAACATCCCCCGCTCACTATGACTCCTTCTCGTGGACTCAACCCCTAGTCATATGTAAAGAATTTAGCTATAGATATTTGTTCATCAGTTTTTAAAGGAAAAATAGTCAAATAATATTATGTACAGTGATGTTACATATTTACATCATTGTATTAGTTAATGTATCCCGCTCATTGTAAATAGCCTTGTCCATTTAAAAAGAAACTTGTAATTTGAGCTGAATAGAATTCAACAACATTCTTGAGTAAAACTTCACGAGGAATAAAAATTTCAAATACTTTTTCATTGAAATCTCTAAAACATAAACACTCCATTTAATCGACATTATATTAATTACTTGAAATAAACTTAAAATTTGATTAGTTAATGTGTAAAACTAGAAAAATATATCTACAGCATCATCAAGTTGTTCATTCTCGTTATTACAAGGTGTAACATCGTAATTTTAAAAAATAATTTTTTTGATTATTTTTATTTATTAAGATTTTATTAAACTATACAATCATTATTCTCATGATGAATTAGAGATTTACCAGAATCTCTTAAAAAAACTTGGTTTGGTATCTTGAGCTTTTGCCTTCATAAATATTGAGTCAATATCCTTAAAGACTTGTTCAGCTGAATTGGCAGCATTTACATAGTTATGGATTCCCCGAAGAGCATAGTAATCAACTAATGGTTGAGTTTTCTCATGATAAGACTTCAATCTCGTAATCAGCGCTTCGGCGTTATCATCAGACCTTTTTATGAGTGGCTCTCCTGTAATCTATAAATAAATCGTTGCAATAAAATATTAATATTTTATCAGGTTAATTAAGAACTTAGAGACGGCTCAGAATCAGAAAAAAAATTTAGTTTTTTTTTGAAGTCTAATTTTCCCCTTTAGATTGCATTTTTTCGAATTTCTAAGTTTTAATTTTTAAATGATATTCCGCGCGTTTTTTTCGAATAAATTGCGTGTTTAACTTAAAAAAGTTATTTTCCTCTTTAATTTTTTTGATTTTAAGCCCTCAATATCTTTCAAAGAACAAAGAAATTACATCATCTTTCATGGGGCTCTTTGGAGGGGCGAACTCTTCATGATAAGATCTCCCGCTCGCTGGATGTATTAAACGTCCCGTTATTCTTCTTATCAGTAAATTATCATCAATTCCAAATTCAATAACGGCATCCAGTTTAGTTTTTCTCTGGTCTAACATAGCATCCAACTGAAAAAAAAGTTCCAATCAAAATTATTCACAGTTGAGATAATCCAAACTATAAAAAAAATTACCTTTTCTGCCTGAGTTACAGTTCGAGGAAATCCATCTAATAAAAATCCTTTTTCACATTCTGGCTTATCAAGATTTTTATCAATCATGTCAACGACCAATTCATCTTTTACTAATTGCCCACTGTCCATAATTTTTTTCAAGTGCATACCCATGGCTGAACCTGATTGTATTTCTGCTCGTAGCATATCACCGGTGGATAAATGACAAACGCAGTACTTTTCTTTTAGTTTTGGTGCCTGCAAAAATGATGATTCCATAAAAATGTGACGTTAAAATTGAGTGAAATAAAGATGGTGTTCATTTATTCTAATTTCAAACTGAGCCAATTCAACTATTATTGAAGTTTCTTTTGTTTAAATAATGCTTATCTATGAAATCCTTTTTTTCTAGCAAATCAAGTTAATAAAACTTCTAACTTCTAACTTCTAACTAAATTCGAAATTGACCGAACAATCATTAAATAAAATAGTGGTTTATGATAAAAGTGCCAAAAGCGTAGCGAGCGCCGTGAAAACCGAAGTATAGTACCCGATACGTCTAACGATCCAGTTGGAGGTTTCGTTTGAGCAAGGGTACACCCTTAATTATTATCAAAAAAAATGTTTCCTTCTTATTTGCGCACCAAAGAAATTCTGTCATTCAAGGGACAGGCATACAGCTTACTCAATCGTCATTTAGTTTCGAAATATTTTGTCTTGAAACTTCGTAATAAAGTTCAAAAGATGGACAAAATTTTGTTTGAGGTCTTGTTTGCAGCAAATTGATTTATTGTTATTTCTGGATTCATATTCATTCTGTAAACAAGCTGTTTCAAAAAGATAATTTGAGCAAGCTGATAAGACAATTCAGTGAAAACAAGGCCACAGACATAATTTTTTCGATCTCCAGAACGTTATCACAAAGTTTCAAGATGATTCACTATTCTTCGAAAAATATGAGGATACAATTTTTTGACATGTCGATAAAATGCAAAATATGTCTTTTGCCCTCAATGCTTAACTCTTCCCTTTTGGGGGCGCATACGTATTTCTATTACAGCTCACGAAATCTTAGCTAAAATTTAAAACAGTAAAGTAATGTGGTGCAAATCAAATAGTACAACCAAACAAAGATATTAAAAATAAAAAATAAGCAACTGTGTTAATATTTAAATTAATTTTTTAAATTTATTTATAGAAGCAATTGTAACAGAGTATCCCCAGTAACGGGGATTCCAAACTTAGTCCATTCCATTAACTAGGTAATAATTTTTTTGAGTGATCCAATCAATGAGATGCGCTTTTCAGACCTGAATGGTCAATTTATTCCAGGATGAGATTATTATTATCCAATTTGCTCCGAAATCATATTTTATTCATTATAATAATATCAATTGATATTTTTCACTTGATTTTAAATTAAAATTTCAACCAAAACTATGGATCATGACTATAGCGCTATGATTTATGTACTAGTGTTCCATTATTGGTACGACCTTCTATAATTCTTTTGTTTAAACCTTAATTACTCTTGATAATTAAAGGTGCGAATGGGTAGGTATTGAAAAAATCGATTCCCTACATTATAGACGCTTTTAATTCGCTTATGCCTTTAATTTTTGGTATTTCTTGTGGAAATATATTGCCACTGCTTATAAGTAAAAACACAGATGCCGTGAAGAAAAACACATCTCAATGAAACTCCGTGAAGAAAAACGCACCTTATCGAAATGCCGAGAAGAAAAACACATCTCATTGAATCACCATTTAAGGAATCGCGTCGAAAATATCTTGGTTTTTCAAAAGGGTGTGTTTTTCTTCACAGCGTTTAAACGAGGTGTGTTTTTCTTCACGGAGTTTCAATGAGGTGTGTTTTTTTCACAGCGTTTCAATGAGGTGTGTTTTTCTTCACGGAATCCGATGAGATGTGTTTTTACTCATAAGCAGCGGCGATATATTATATGAAAATTCATTTCGAAAATTGACTCGAAAAATCACAGTCAATGTTCAGATACCAATTTGAACTATAATTAAACTATATTCAACAGAATTAATAAATTCATTAAAAAAAAAACGAATTGTATACATTTATATTTTGCCTTTTATATAATTCACATAGCTTTTTTGTATTTTGTGTGTGAATTTTATAATGCGTAAGGCTTGTTTCAACTTTTATTTGATTCTTAAACTAAAATTTATAATTTTGCGGAATATTTAAATAATTTGTAAGTTTGTGATAATTTATTTTTTCGAGGGTTCTATTTTCAATTTTTGCGAGCGAGAAAAATGTTTCGTAAGTATCAAGGTATCGGATTATTATTTGTAGAGATTTTAATTAAGTAACGCGTAAGGTCAATAAAAAAATGTTTCGATGTTTAAAAAAGGTTATCTACAAGAAAATATTTGCATCCAAAATTTCTTCGATAGATATTGTATCATTCCTTGATGGTTATTACAATGAAACAGTGGAACGTCACGTAAACAAATAAATTTTTGTTAACCTTAGACCAGATAACTGCCTAGTTCAAGTTCACCGCGTTAATAGAGTCAATTTAGGCAAAATAAGAGTAAAAGTTGCTCAAAATATCATAAAACAATCATTGATTAAAAAATTAAAAATGTGATTTCGTGAAATTCATTTTAAAGGGGAACTAAACAAGTTTTATGCTTGATATCAGATGTTCAACTGTAATAATTATCAAAATTTCAATCACATCATTTTATGAAGCTTCAATTATGAGAAAATCTGGTGTAGCTCAATTTTTAGTATATACAATTTTAGAATTTTCTTGTGTCTGAATTAATAATTTTAAAGCAGTTTGAAAAATGTCTGTCAAAAATCACCATACATACATTTGGTAATAAATAGTTACCAATCAATCAAAGGTTGTTAGTCAACGTACTTCAGGAGATTTTTTAAAAGTAAGTCAGAATTGAATCTTGAATTTAATAATTTTCATAAGCATTTACAAAAAACAAACAGAAAGCTACGCAGAGAAATAAAATGGAATATTATAGCATTTTGAAATTTTCTTCTAAAACTAATTATATAAAACTTAATTTCTGTTTAATTTTTTTAATTTGATGATAGTTAAGCAAATTTTTGTGCTATATTTGTAACAATATGAAATTTCCATTCTCTATTTCATACTAATTAAAATTATCTCAAGTATGATTTTTTTCATTGAACACAGTTGCATAAGTTTTTGAAAAAACAAACTGTTTTGAAGAGGTATAAGATCTTTATGTGACATCAGTTAAATGAAACAATTAAAAATTTTTTCTAAAAACTCATGTGAATATCTTAGTGAATTTGAATTTAACAAGCTTAAGACAAAACAATAAAAATAGAACTATTCATATTATTTCATAACACTGAACTAACTTGACAGAAGTTAAAAAAAAAATAAAGAAAGACTCAATTAATTGAATAATAGAAATTTAAAACCAGTTTTATATTTACGAGGACTATAATTCATCTTGTCTAGCATTATCACCTACCAAGCATGACCCATCCTTCAAATTAGCTATATTTCATTAATAAGATAATCAATTCAGTGATGAAATTGCGCAAAGTAAAAATAAAAAAATTAATCAATAGCCTTAAATAGTATATAGTATACAAAGATTCTTGTACTGTTTTTAAATCAGAAAAATTTTGTTTCATGAACACATCACTTTATTGAAACAATTTAATGATGATCATTGAACAGAACTCATAAACTCATTTTATTTTGGCTTAATTGTTGAATAACATAGCAAAAGAAAATACTAAGGTCCTAGAAATGGGAATTTGATAATTTTTTACTTATTCAATTTTATTGTTGTTCTCAATGCATTTAAAAACCCATTTCAGTGCAGTTTTCAGCAATGTTTTGTACATAGAATTTCATAGAATGAACATTTTACTTCACAGTTGTAGTGAAGAAAACTAAAACGTTTTTTTAAAAAACCATACTATTGATATACTGTGAATTTTAATTTAAAAAAAATCAAATTTTACCTGTGTGCCTTTTCCACTACCAGGAGGTCCTAGTAGGACAGCTTTAATCCCTTGTGCTGGCATATTTTTTTTATTATCGAATGTCATTTCCACCGAAACATGTATCTTAGAATAATTTCGGAAGAGTAACTAAAACCTCACACTCATCTCATTTCATATGTAACCACTTTATTACAATCATAAAGGTCTTCCCGCTTAAAAAAGAATCAACATATGAAATCGATGTCAAGAGCACACAGATCTACTTAGCTCAATCGATAACCCAAGTAACGTTCAAAAACAGTGAGAGAGAGAGAGAGTTTGATTCTTGATGGGTCATATTATAATCATTGGTGCCTAAGAAGTTGTTAGATCAAATTTGAAATTCCGAGATTCAAACGTTGTTACTTGAACAACTAAGCTGAGAAGTTTAGTGTAAGACGGTGATTTTCTAAATTATAAAAGACTTGAATTAATTAAAATTATGTAATTACTTCGAAACCAATTTTAAATAATAAAGCACAAATGTCTGCATGGGTTTTTGTTTTCTCAGCCTTTTGGCTAACATAGAAATGTAGTAAATATAACAAAAAGTTATCATTTACTAGGCTCATGATCGTAATGGTAGTGCCGCTGCTTGACAAACAGAAGTATATAGCGAAAAACCCCTTAAAGGAAATTGGGCACAAGTGGCGTTTGCTCGTAATCATCAAGAAACAGCCCTTCAGAATAGCCGATGAGATAAGGTCTGGCACGAATTGAAAGGAAATTTAGAACTGATCATCGTTTCTTTTTATATCAAAAACCAGTAAACGATGCTCGCAAAGAAATCACCTGCTCCAAGTTCGAGAAGAAATTTGGACAAAATGGGACACGACCTGAACTACAAATAACAGTACATAAAAGTCCCAAAGATTACGCATGTGACAAGTGAAAGAAGACATTTGGAACGACTTTCGTGATCCAAACGGCTTCTCACAATTGTTACATGCGGAATCTCTGCGACTCTTATGTAAAATCATTTATAGCTCAAGACGAGTCCCAAATTGCCCAAACCTCTTCTCGTACTTGCAACATGTGACGTCTCCACGAAAATCGTCAACTGGTTTTGAATATAAAAAAATGATGTTCAGTTCTAAATTTCCTTACAATACGTCCCAGACACCATCTCAGCGACTATCCAGGAGGACTATCTCTCGATGAGTGTAAGCAAACACCACTTGTGCCCAAGTTCCCTATAGATACCACAGCCTCTTGCCGGGATACTCCGAGCTGTCTTATCGATAACACGTGGCCTTATGGGAGAAAGTCTTTTCCTGGCTGACGCGAGCAAGTGGGTCGCTCTCGACTTTATCTTTTCGCGAGCATTCAGTCCTACCCCTCGAACGGCAATTTCAGTCCGGTCACTCGGCGCGTCGTTCTAGTACGGTTGGTCATTGACCGATTCGAGTCGTGGTTTTTTTATTATGGAAAAAAGAAATTTTGCTGCCCTATGTCAACAGTAAAGTGAAAGTGTGTAGTATGATACGTGTGACTTAAGCAGGCCATTATTGCACAGCACGGTCAGCATCAAGGAAGTGAGGTCGCTAGTGCTATCTTAAGAATGTGCTACTTAAGTCATAAGTATCGTATACTTTTCTACAGCTTTGTGCTAAACTCACGTTTAGCTCGAACAAAATCCGGAGTGAATTCCGAGAAAGCAATGAAAAGAATATGTCGTACATTTAGCCAAATAAAATTCATAACATACTAGTGTGCCGCCCTGACAATGAATTACCTTTATCGTGCAAATAACAATATATTTAATTTTGAGAATTTTCTTTTCTTTATCAGAATTAAGGAAATAGCGACGCATGCATAATGACTCGTGGATAAACCAGTTTCAGCAGTATTAGGAGTGACATCCGAGAACCCAATAGAAAGACAATGTCATACAGTAAGCCAAATGTAATCCATCACACACTGATGATCCGCACGACGTAAAATTTGTCCGCTTTCCAGGAATATGTCCATTAAAGGGAGATTTTACAGTATACCTGTGTACCTGAAAATATTTCAACGAGTTTCCAGAACAATACAATTTTGCAGTCAGTGTAGATTGTTACTTAAAAATTTTGATCGAGTCAATGCATTGCATGCTTACCTATATAAATTTGTAACTATATACAAATCGCAAAACGCCTTAATTCAATATCATCAAGCTCAACGTTTTTCATGTTTCAAACTTATTATTTTAGTTTACACGGTTAATTTTTTTACTTTGTGTTTACATTTTACTAAGCTATCCATTGCATGCAACTATGGAGTAAAACTATAGTGTACGAGATCGCGGACTCCAAAAGTTGATGAAAAATCAGTAGGTTCGAACCTTAATCATTAAAAAAATAATCTTGCAAAATTTATAACAAAATAATATTCAATGCTTTATTTGTAATTTTATTAAATCATTCATCATAAAAACAAATTTCGAGGCCTTTTTGCTGATGCTATTTTGTATATAACAATAATGCCACGAATGTGACAAAAAATCAGATTTAAACTTAATTGTCACTTTTCATAATCAAATTCTTTGGTCTGACTGTATTATCCTGCATTATGAAAGAAAAATATTTTCAGTAAATCGTTTTCTAAATAATCTTTTGCTGAACACCATAAAGGAAATTCATTGACTTTCAACGGTTTATTGAAGTAAATAGTATCTTCTCGTTTCCATGGTAATACAGATTCTGTTGCAGTTGGTGTAACTTCTTTCATTGTTTCACCTGCAAAAATATTCATTCGTAATAGCGATAGAAATATTAAAAAAATTTTTTTTTAAAGTAGAAATCTTATTGTGGATTCATTTGGGTTTGTTTCTCTCTGTTTATAAATACAGAAAATTAAAATGAGTCACATATTATACAAATGATAAGCAGAATATTTCAAAAAAATAATGATACGTGGTGTTTTTTGCAGTCTATTGACATTTGTTAATAATTCTTAATTAATATTTTAAACTTACTTTTACTCAAATCAGTCCCCAATGATTTAGAAAAACTCACTCGGTTTGGTTTCATTTCCTGAAAATGGATGCGATTTTACATATAAAAACTTCTTTAGGTTTGAATTCACAAACTTCATAAAAATTCATTGTCAAAGTGTACAGAAATATTTTAAACGATCAAATATACTCACTTTACTTGATTTTTTACTTCGCCTTGATCGGTGCTTATGTTCTCCAAGTATTCTTCTCATATTCATATGAATTTTAAAATTAACTTGAGTGTTTAAATCTTTATCATCAACAGCGTGCCTACTATAGCTTAGCCGTCTATGCTGTAATATGAAGTAAAGTTATAGCTTTGCCAATTTTAAGATGACTCAAGCTTACCCTTTTGTGCGGCTTGCACAATTCTTCAGTCAATAAATGATGGATTTTCGCTTCACCCATATCTTTTTTAGATGGATTATAATCAAGTTCTTGAAAGTCAATATTCCAACCTGATTGGGTATCTAGGCCGCTGATTTTAGAAAAACAATATAATATTTTCATTATAATTTTTCAATAATATTTCAATTATAATTTTATGTTTCTCCAAGTTTTTAGAATTAGTTTTCGTTATTAATTATGACCATATTAAAAACTTAAATAACTATGTTTAAAAATCAGTTTAAAAAATTAATTCCTTGTAGCTATTAACAAACTAATTTCAGCTTATAAATCTTCTTCCGAATCAACTATAATTTATAGTGTTAATTAATAGGCATGCTCCGCCGTGCGGAAAGTATCGCTTCCCACGTACTGTGATAAAAAAATTATTCTACCTCGCTGAGTAGCGCTGGAACGGTACTCAGCGATTATCGGAGGTTATTCTGGCGCTTCGATGGGCGGAGAATCGAACGAGAGACTTAAGAAACAAAGCTTTTTCAACAATAGTTATGCACGCGCAATATTTTGCGATCGAAAAAACGCTCGAGCGTCCGGCAGTTTTTGCTGACAGTCAACCAATCAACCGTTATTCGATTGGCCGTTAACTCACTTTGCAGTGGCCACCGTAGTTAGAGAGCCAGCAATAGTTGTTCGACTCCTCGATCATTCACGCATCAAATCGCTACGTTTCGGCGTTGACGCCTAATTTTTCTCTCGATGTACTCATTCAAACTACTAAGTAGATCACTCCTTATTGAAAAAGTCACATGAAATTTTACAGAAGAAATCTGAATTGCAATGATATTCAAGTCTTCTTAGATTCTTTTTCAATAGATTTTGATAATAATTCACGTGCCCTAACCGAATGTCTCAATCGATGAAGTTTCAAATGTCAAAGCTAGACCCAAATCAAATTTTTTTAAGACGAATTGGATAATTCGAAAGATTGTTTGAATAATTGGAATGTATTATTCACAGATAATGTACATTTCAGGCGAAAATCTTAAAAATGTTGTTTGTTTAATTGAAAAAGTAAAATTATATAAAATTATAATATATTAACCTTGCGTTTAGCTTTTCGTAGTTACTTGAAGAACGATGAAAATTGACTTCATCTATTCCATTTGAAAATGCTGCGTTAGAAGCGTTTCTTCTTATCAAATCCATAGCATCTCTTATAGTCAATTTAGAATATGTTTCAAGTATTTTCGGTTCAGCACCACAATAATTACGGACTATGTATGGTCTTATATAAGAATTGTCAAAATGTTTGAATCTGTAAATAGTTTTGTAAAATAAGTGAGATGTGCCAGAATGAAACAATTCAAATTATTACTTGCAAAAATAAAGTACAGGGATCCCTTGTTATACGCGGGGGTTACGTTCCGAAAAAGTGCCGCGTATAGCGAAACCCGCGTATAACGAGGGTAAAAGCGGATGGTTACGCTAATAGTGTTTTTTTTATTTATATTCAGGTGATGCCGAAGCCCCGATTTTGACCGACCGAGCATTAAAAGTGTAAATTTAAATAACTTTTTTACTAGACCGATTTTCGAAATTTTTTAGTCTGAAAACCTAAATTAAAAATTTCGATCCCATTTTCCGGAAAAACTGTTGAATGAAATGGGATGAAATTTGGTGCAGTTGTTCACAGCATCAATACTGAGGGTTCCACAGTATAAAAGTCATTTGAATTTATACTTATAATGCTCGATCGGTCGATATCGGGGCTTCAGCATCAACTTAATATAAAAATTTACTCTTCCTCTGAGTAAATTTAGAATTTTCAATTTTTCAGTTAAATTCGTAAGTTTTCTTTTTTACCTAGACTTTTTGAATTTTTTCGAGTTTTCGGAGCCATACAAGGTTAGGAAAAAATTTTTTTCGACCGTCTGGAACCGCGTAGAAGGTGAACTTAACCGAGTATAACGATACATCGTCGTATTTAGCAATCCACGTATAAGGGTAAAACGCGTATACAGGAACAGTATATTACTGCCCTAGGCCGCGAAAAACAGAAAAGTCCCAGAGTATGTGTAATTGGTCGATTCACACTCGCTCTGGGTCTTTCTTTTTTCGCGGCATATGCCTGTATACTATTTTTCATACACAGTGTCCCGAAAATCGCTCTTACCGCTTTGTGCCGCGGCAGTGAAGTAGTCACATTCGGGCCGCTGGTATAAAAATATCATTTCTTAACGATAAATGTCATGAAAAAGCTGAAAGTTTTTTTTTTTTCTCTAAGATTATCGTCATAATTATGGCAAGAAAAAATTATAAAATTTTATAGCACTGCGTGGCTAAAGTTCACGTATAAGGCACGCTTTGCCGTGACTTAAGCTGCTCATTATTGCACCGCGGCGCGCATATCACACTCGCTACGCTCGTGCGCTAACCTCACACCGCGACGCTATTATGAGCACCTTATATCTCGCCAAAGGGGGCCTAAACGTGAATTTAGCACAGTGCTATAAAAAAGCATATGATACTTATGACTCAAGTAGCCCATTCTTACCACGGCATAATATACTATTATAAAAGTGTTAGAAGTGATAGTTTTTGTTGTCATTTTGGGAGTGGCTGTTTTCGTTAAAAGCGACGCTTTGGGGGCGTAAGGTGTCTAAACCGCGCTTTGGACACATTACTGAAGCACCTATGAAAAATTGGTTTTCGTTTCATTTAAGTTATTCAAATGAATTTTTACGAAGGCTTTTGGTCCAAGATATCAATCGAGACCTAAATCAAATTCCAATTAAGATTTTAATTGAGGATTAATATAATTACTGAATTTTTTAATATGCATGAGATAGAGCTCGGCTGTGATACGAGTGACAAGAAGCACTACGTCGAGTATGTTGCTCAAAAAAGATTCAAACAGAATATTTTTAATTTTGTTATTTTTTCTAAAATGGAAACAATTGATAATAAGAGAAATGAAACCACGGATCTGAACCAAAAACTATAATTTATAAAAATTAAAATATTCAATTGTAAACGAAGAATAAATCTTACTTGTCCCGAACATGATAGTTTCCATGCTTTCCCAATATATCTTCAATTCCTGCCATGATATGGTCAATTATCTATAAAACATGATAAGTAATTTTTAAATTTAAAAAGCTTATGTTAAATTATTAACAATGTAAATATTAAAACATGAAGTCACTTGAATAAAGTATTAAAGGAAAGAAAGGACTAAAAAGCAGGCGAATGAACTTCTTACGTCAATCAAAAGGTTTAGAATAGAAATTTACTTGTTATAGAATGCGGGTGTTCTTACAATAGGAAAAATAAAGACAAAAATTACAAACCCTTTCGTGAATTCTTTCATTCATCGTTGGTTTCCTTTTTTCAGCTCTTTTGACATTGAGTATTTTGACTAATGGCTTTATCGTTATTCCCTGTAAAAAATGATTTTAGCCATGAGCGTGGAAATTTTTACAATTTTTTACTTCAAGCTCAACTATCACGATTGAGCTGGGACAGGAATTCAGTTCTATTTACATAAAGAATAGTAAATGAATATTATACCTGAATGAAAACTGTAAAATAAATCACAGTTATCGTTGTTGTAACAAACATTGGTTGTAAGGGTACATGATTTGGATCTATCAAAAGAACCAGTGCAAATGCGACCGCTCCTCGTAAACCTCCGTAAGACATGACGAATTTGTCCACCTTATTTAGTTTGTGTAAACGAAATTGATTGGCGATTCCCGTTAATACAATGACTCCTGCATATTGCAATGAATACAAATTAGATTCACATTAACACTGTAGTAAGATGTTAAAAAATGTAACGATAAAAATTTGTTCAAATGTCTTTGTTGTCTGCGTTTGTGCTTACCAATTATTCGGTAGATAGAGCATAAAAATACAGTCATAAGAATAAATCGAGTATTCCAGTTGTGATTGTTATTTACCGTTGCAACTCCCAAAAACATGAAAATTATGGTTTCAGAACTACTTGATAACATCTTCATAGTATATTTTACTGTCGTATGAGATTTAAATGAAATGTTGGCTTCCACGTAATTTTTCATAGTAATTCCGCAAAATGTTATACTAAAAAATTAGAAAAAATAGATTTGACACATGGACTCGAAAAAAATAATATCTAGTTTTAGAATACATACGCTAAAATCCCTGACATATGAAATACTTCGGCTGTTAAATAAGCAAGATACGCCATAACAAAAATGAAACTTGGCTCAATAACTCGTACTTGATAAGTAAATCTTGTTACGAAGCTTGTTGTAAAGCCCCACATTATTCCTATCACTGCTCCTCCAATAGCAACAACAATAAAGGATAAAACTCCTGATAATATATCCGAATAAGCAATACGTTGAGACCCCATTTCACTGTATGATTCAAACATATGATACAACACCTGCGAAAACATCATTCGTCATTTGCATGAAACAAATTTTCATGCAGTTCGAAAATATAATTATAATTTTTTTCTTTTATATATATTTTTTAAATAAAACATTGAGTAAGAACCGTTGGAAAATTAGTTGTTATTGAAGATATCTCCTGAAAGTTTAATTGAAAAAAAAATTTTTGTGGGTCGTGAAAAACCCGGTTGATGCGCGATTCATGTAAGCAAGCGTACGCCGCAGCTTCTCTGCCATATTTACTCGAGGGAGCGCAAAGTACGCTCCTCGATTTATGAAACGGGTATAGGTGTGCTTTTAGAAAAGCATATTTACACAAGATTCATTCTAGATATTTTTGATTCAAAGACCATAAGTAATACTTTACGGCGTAAAGTTGACGGCCTGTCGCTATTTACTTTATTAATAAAAAAAAATAAATATATTGACAAATAAATTATTTTAAAATCAAATGGGAGCTTACTACTGTAACAGCATCATTTAATAGACTTTCTCCAAATACAACAATGTATAGAATTTCATTCACATGAATTTCTTCAAATACAGCCAAAACAGCTACCGGATCAACGGCACTTATCAAAGCTGCGAATAGTAACATGTCCAAAATTGGCGTTTCACATTGAAACAAGCCTGTTTTTCCAAAGATCCACAATGTCAGACCTAATTATAAAAAAATATAAATTTCATTTGAATGTATAACTTCGTGTATTGTAATTAAGTTTATTTATTTTTCAAAAAATTTTATGTAATTGATATTGCTTCCTCATACAGAAAGCTCTGTGATAGGCGAGGAAATGAGATTTTCAACCAAGCATCGTAGTACATTTAGTTTACATTTTTCGCTGATGCTCACGAAGACTATCTCTTTCAGTTAAGATCATGGAGCGAAGAAATTTTCTTTTTTTCAAAATACGACGAAAAAAATCATTGATTGGATTAGTAATGAAACATTTTCAAAAAACTTAAAATGATTAGATTTGAAAAAAGGGGTGATTATTACATCAGTAAACCCATATACTGCAGTTTTAAGTAGGAGATCTTCGTAGACTAGATTGAATTCTTAACAAATGTTCGTATGTATGTGTGCTCTCTTTGCATCTTGGATTCTTGACTAACAAGGAGAGCTTTTCAGGTTTGGGTCATGGATTTGCTTCAAAATTTTTTTGCGGTCTCGTGGTACCCAATACTGAAGCTCCGTGTCCTTAGTTTTATCCAATGGGCCTTAGGGCCCATTTTGTAAAGGATTTTCCACATTATACAAAAATCTTTGTTATTTTCTATATCGAAATAGAAGTACTTAAACGAAAAAATAGGACGATCAAAAGTTTTAAAATTTTTCAAAGAATCTGCTTGAATTTTTTCAGAATTTTTGGGACTATCTACCACTCCCTTTACGAAGTCCTAAAATCTACTAAAAAAAGCGTCAAATGTGGGCCTCTTAAATTAAGTGATACATGGTCCCAAAAATTCTGAAAAAATTCAAGCAGATTCTTTGAAAATTTTTAAAAATTTTGATCGTCCCATTTTTTCATTTAAGTACTTCTATTTCGATATAGGAAATAACAAAAATTTTTTATAATGTGGAAAATCCTCTACAAAATGGGTCCCAAGGCTCATTGGATTAAACTAAGCACAGGGAGCTTCAGTATTGGGTACCAGGAGACCGCAAAAAATTTTTGGAGCAAATCCATGACCCAAACCTGAAAAGCTCTCTTTGTAAGTTCTAATTGCTTCTACGAAGTACCAAAAAATTAATAGCATATTCCACTTACCTATAGACATGGTATTAAAAATGGTTCCAACCACTGCAAATAATAAAATGGTTCCAAGGTGATCAAAAAATAGTCGATTTGGCATAAAGTAACCAGCGTCTAATATGATCGGTGGAAGCATGTACAAGAAAAACGTATCTGGAGTCATAGGCGACATGTGCAAGTTATTTGTTTTGAATAATATCAGTCCCACGATTACTCCAACAACTATGAGTAAACAGGACTCGGGAAATATTTTGCTTAATCTTGGAGTCATATGAAAACCTGAAAATTAATCATGTAATAATTATATGAACTCAAAACATTTAAATACGTAACATTTAGTCCTATTAAACTTTTCTAGATCGTGACAAACAGTCAAAATATCATTTAAAATGATATAGAAATGAGAAAATGAATTGAACTTTTAAACTTTAAAAATATTATGTAATAATTTAGCTAGCATGTATATTATCTAAAAGTCATATTGCATGAATCGTTTTAATTTGACATAAAAAGTCGCTTCTTTTACAGAAAATCTGTTTAAAAATCACTTGATGTCTTTTGGGATGATAAGTCATCTTATTTCTCCCCTTACTTTTTTAAACAGGAAATCAAATTATACGGTCAACGCAATATTATTTCACCGTCCTGCTTGTAATCGAGTACTCAATCGAAATCTCCATTGAGATCTTGCACTGAAATCTTTTCTGAGATTTCACACGAATAAATGAAATAAAACGAAAATAAAATTTTCTTGAGTCATTTAGTCATGTGTTTATTTGGTTAAAAGTAAAAAAATTATTTTTTGGAAAAAAGCAAAAGCCAAAACTTAATGATGTACCCAAAAAATTAAAAAATAATAATTTACTACTTTATTTTATTTAAATTAAAATGTGTATTTCACTGTTAAAATGCAATATACTCGGGGGAAAAAATTAATTTACTTTGAACAATACGCATTTGAAGAAACATTTTTTTTCAATTCATTAGAGTTTCTATCTGAAATTTTTTTTAAAGATCTCTATTATGATTCTAATGGAGATTTATTTTGAATTCTCGATTGAGATATATAAGTTAGTCGAGAATATCATCTCATTTCTTCAAGCATGATGTTAATATTCACCTGCAAAAATCTTATTCCAAATTTTATAAAAGAAAATTTATATTTATTGATAGGATTCAATGGCACTATTGATTTTCACATAGCTTCTTTCAATTAAAAGATACTACCAATTATAACTTTCTGTCAAATAAGACCAGCAATAATTATAAATGATTATGAATAAAAAAAATTGCTATAGTAAAATCTTGCAGTAATATTACCAATTTTTGCTACACTTGCTGAAAAAATCCAAATACCAATAATAAATGGAGTTTCAACTCTGTGGAATTCTATTGAAAAAATGTTGTATTCAGCTAAATTTTCTGTTTTTGGCTTCATATTGTTTGATGAATTGAGAATAATATTCTTTTTTTGCACATTTTTCTGTCGATAAATATCTGTTTCGTAATCATAATCATTGTTGAAGAACGTAATATTTTTGTAATGATAAACATCTGATGCAAATTCAATGCTATGTATTTTTTCTTCAACATTTCTTGATAAAATAGTGTTATAAAAGTTAGTAGTGTGTACAGTTAAAGGATAATAAATAATAATGAAAAACACTGAAAGTATAGAAAACAACATTTTATTGTAAAAAGAAAAAAATTGTGTATCAAATGACTTTGATTTTTCTATTCGTAGAAATAATATATTTTATCAAAAAAAAAGTGATATTATCTTCAATATTAAAGTTATTTATTGAATCAAATGTTCATTTCAATGAGTGTATTTAGAGGAGCTTACTAAAACTCTACAGTCCACAAAAATATGTTCCAACTGCATGAACCATAATAAATATTCTATAACTTTAAAAAAATGTTATTATTATTTTTGTTTGTATGAAACATGTTTGTATTTTTGATCACTGATTTCCGATGTAAATAGAAAGTATTTTTTTCATATCAGAAAATTATTACTTAATTTTTTATGCAAATTAAAAAATAAAATTCTTATTGGTCTTGAATTATAAAAAAATAAAATAAAATAAAATTTCAATCCATAAATTTTCATGTTCTTTATGCCATTAAAACTATAACTAATAAAATTTTAAACTGGCTATCAAAAATTTTTTCTACTAGAACCAAAGTAATGTCGGCTGCACATGCGTTATAAGTAAAGACATATACTCATTCATACAAACTCAAAAAATAAAAAGCACTTTTTGTCAATTTCTCCATTGAATTTGATGAAAGTAAAATGAAAGATTCTTAGGATATTATTTAGTTTAACATAATAGATCATTGACATTTCAATTTAAAAAAACGCATGCACACCCACGTATAGATTGACTAGTCAAAATATGCAAAACTTGTGGCGCGCTGAACCTTCCCATATTTATTTCTACTCGATCTATCTGCAATAATTTTGTCAAGTGCCATATTTTATTCATATTACGTGGCATATAATGAAAGGTATTGATTCAACAAAATGGAACAATAGTGTTTTATTTAAAACTTTGGATTTTTCCCATTCAAGATCTAAAGTACTTGCATATTTTCCGTGAATAATGCTATTTTATATAAGCATAATTATAATTTTTTCATTGAAGAAAAACATCAATAAATTTAATGTCATTTATTTTGTGTTGAAATTATTTACTCATTGCTTCATTTTGAAAATTTCTATCTACTTGATTCGACTAACTTATTTGAAAAATTTGAAAAACGAATTCCTGTTCATGGTTATGTAACGGCAGCGCAGCGCGAATCTCGACTGCCGTCTGCCGGCCAGTTTTAGAGTTTAGCTACTTCCAGTAGCAGCGAACTTCAAACATTTTCCATATGTCAAAACTCACAATATTATTATATGACGGCATGACGCTCGTTCGTTTATTTAATGATTTACAATATCGTTTTCGTGGTGCCACATACAAAAGTGGACTGCCTTCTCTATAGTTGAGTTGTGAAGTGAGTATGCCTAGCATTTGCAGTTTCGATCGACAATCGACAATCTACAGTACAGATAGAAATCTAAGAAACTGCAGTTGTCATTCTGCAGCGAAGTAAAAACTGCCGATTGACGATTCGGATTTCAATCTAATACTTAATTATAATACATACAAGTGTATCTGTGTGTACAATCTTAGATAGCACAATGAGTGTTAAAATTAATAAATTGGAACTCTTCGAAAAAATGGAAAGAAAGTGCAACAGCGTGGACGACGTCGCTGATATTTCTATTTCGCATTTCAATAAAGATTTGTCTCACACCAGTCCCGTGGATGTCAACTGGATACTAATGTGCGCTATCCAAAAAAGATGTTTCAAAATTGTGAGATATTTTGTTCGAGCTGGAATCAAAATCGGCCGCCTCGACGAGTCAACTCAAACAGCAATTCACATTGCCCGCGAGGGCTACATGACCGAACAAGATCGACAAGAAGTTTTGGATTTACTTTTCAACATCTACGATCATTTGAAATTTTTGAAAAAAAAATTTTTTGAAACGATAAAAAAATAAAAACTTTTCAATTATTTATAAACAAAATTTTTTTTTTATTTTATTACATTTATTTCATTTTATTTTTTTTTTCATTTTTTTTTATCATTTGTTCATCTTCTTTCATTGACCTTGATTTTCTTGTGAAGATCCAACTACGTTTCTACGATGATCCAACGTTGAACACCACCGGGCCCCGTATAAGATTTGAACCTTGAACCTCTATATGTCTCAGGTCAGAAAATTGTATATAGAGGCTCGAGCGTCATAACCACTTACCCACGGGGCCCTTCACTTATATATGTAAAAAAACGTCTACATATACATTCACTTATACGTGTGGCATTCGAGGCGAAAAGAAGGGGAAAAGACGGGGATTTGTCTGAGATTTCTACTTTATCGACAATAAATAATTTGTTTTTTTTTATTTGATGAATTTGGCTTTCTTTTTTTAAAAAAAGCACGAATTTTAAAAAGAATCTTGAAAATTTGTTATTCAAAATAAATACTTTTCCTTATATTCTTGACCTAAAAAAATTCTTTTTAAATCTTCATTGATGCTTTCGTCGCGCTTCGACACGAATAAAAAAATCAAAACTTTTTAATTATATGTATACAATTCTGAAATAACTTTTTGATGTTCCTTTCGATAACGAATGATTCAACCAAACTGATTTCAAGGTACGTGACATCATTGGCATAAATGAAGAATACTAGAGTATAATAATCATTTGATGTTTGGAAATTCCCATCTAGTAAATTTGATTTTACGCTCATATGAGTCATAATAGGGGGACTCACAAGATCCTCTCTGAGGCGCCACACGCGGAAAGACACTAGGTATAAAGATTTATAGTTGAGTTCATCATCATCCTTCATCAATAATAAAGTCCAGTTTCTTGTGCTAACAACTAACAAGTACATCGTGCAGAAAAATTTAGATACATAGACAAATAGAATTAACTTAGGTTCAAACCGCAGTCATAAATTGAATTTCATATTAAACTCATAATAGTTCGGAATTTACAAGATCTTCCCTGTGGCGCCACATACGGAAGTACGTGTAGTTCTAAGCAAACAGCGAGCGGCGGCCGGGAAAGCCTTGCTAATTACAATACAACCGTCAATCGCCAGTGAGCTGCATAGCCGCAAAGAAACAAAAACAAACGTCGACAAGTCGTGACCAGTGATTCCACAGCAAAGTGAAAATTGCCCATTGTTAAGTGTGAAATCCACATTCTCATCGAATTGAAAAGTGCATCTGCTTGTGTGATAACATAAAATAGATACAATGAATGCCCCAAGTGCAAAGGAGAGGCTCTTCGAAAACATGAAGCGAGAGTGCGACAGCGTGGACAACGTCGACGATCTTTCCGTTTCGCTTTTCGATGAAGATTTGGTGGATATGAATTCCATGGATCTCAATTGGATACTCATACACGCTGTCAAAAAGAGATATTTCAAAATCGTGAGATATTTTGTTCGAGCTGACATAAAAGTCGGCCGTCTTGACGAGTCAACTGGAACGGCAATTCACATTGCGAGCGAGGGTTATTATAGGACCGAAGAAGATCGTCCAGAAGTTGTGGGTTTACTTTTCAACATATACGATCATGTGAATTATACCAATAAAAAAGGATTATCACATTTTGATATGGCCTGCCTATGTGGCAATGTTGATATGATGCAATGGTTTATAGATCAAGGCGTTGACGTGAATCACTTGAGCGCTGATGATTCCACACCACTACATTCTGTGACTCACTCGTTTAACATTGATGCAGTTATTATGTTGTTAAGCAATGGTGCAGATCTTAATGGCAAAATATGGCAAGATTTCACACCTTTGAATCTTTTTTGCTTAAAAATGTCGTTGGAATTACCAATTCGTAATCACAGTTATTGGTTGTCGACTATTCAAGTGTTACTTCAGTATAACTCTGATGTCAATACACAAGATGAAGATGGTAACAGTCCTCTATTGAATCTATTTTATGATAAAGCTTATGGTATGTGTCCAGCACAACAAGTAGCATTAGAAATGCTTTTGAATTATAATGTTGATTTAGCACATGTAAACAAGAAAGGCAAATCAGTATTGCACTTGCTTCCTTGTTGGAAAATCGATGGAGAAGGCATGGTTAATGTAGAAGAAATGTATTTCAGAAAAAGTGATCCTACTGTTATTGAGGTAGTGAAAATGCTATTACAACGTGGAGCAGATGTCAACATTCAAGATCACGATGGAAATTCTCCACTTGATGTGGCTATTTCGTATTGCAACTATGACGTAGTTGAGATTCTATTGGAACATGGTGCCTGCATAGACGCTGTGAAATTCCAAGGAGGTTTATTAGGCCCTGGTAGCAAAACCTTACGAAACTTGGAAATGACTCAAAATCTTCTAGCTATCATAGCACTTTTAAAGAGAAAAGGATTTTTTATGAGTAATTATCAAAAGCTGGCTGTCATGAAATTTTTGAATGGGTTTGATGAAATTGAATCAATCAGCATTTTATCAGATGAAATAGAACTAGGTAAAAAAACTCATCTTTTTTAAAACTATTTGAATGACAAGAAATATATGATTAATAATTTTTTTTTTATCAGGCTATATAGGCAAAATTGATCAATTCATTCGTGGGAATGAAGAAGTACGAGACATGATAGAGGAAGACGACGTATATGAATCTATTAAAGACCATTTAGATACCATAAGAATAGGACAAATGTACTTGGATCCAGCAATACGCAATTATCTTCAAGATAAATTGCAGATGTTTGATTCCTCTCAAGGCTACTCTATAGATGAACAGAAAGTTAAAGGCGGCTTTGCTGAAGCCAAAAATACAATGATTAATAGTAGTTTATCGCTCTTTGATTTATGCTCTTCAAGCCTGAGTGAAACATACCAATTATTAAAACTTTGTGATTATTCACTTATAGTAAATTCAAAAGATTTTGATAAAATATTTTTTCCTATCCATCATGTTATAAAAGGTCATATTACTCAAAGTTTAATTCGTGGATTTTTCGAACAAGTAGCAAGAGAAGCTAATCTTGTGCAATTATTGACCCAAATGTGTCTACCGTATCTTTGTTGTGAAAATATACTGAAGCATTTAGATAATAAAACCATATTTATTATTTATCAGCAGTATATCCATGAACTGTAAACTGATTAATGTTAAAGTATTTACCAATATTCATTACATTTAATGTTTGGATACTTTTTGCTTCTTTCTTTGTCATCATTTTTGTATTTATTAAATGAGTATAGTACTGGTATGTTTATGTAATTACAATTAAAGTATTGTCTGTACATTTAATAAATGTTGTTGTTCACTAAATTACAATCTTGTTTTTTTACTAAGTTACAAATACTCATCGCTTGCCACTTGGAATAACTAATATCTTTTTATATTTGCCATGCCTCATGCTGAAAAGTATTAGCTTTTTTCATATGAACCAATCAAAGCTGTTTATTATTATTTTTAATAAACCAAAGGATTTACGCTATATTATAATAGTAGTGGATACAGTTAAAATAATTTTTCCAATTAATTAGTAGACAACAATCACAAAGATGAGAATGAGTGAGCCAAATTGAATTACTGGTTAGTATTAAGGGTGAGATTTATTAATTTAAATATTCTTTTATTAATGTTCATGGTTCTCTCATATTAAAAAAAATTAGAATGCAACCTTACGGACATGATAACTTAAAAATCGAAACAATAAAATATAAATTTTCTCAAAGCTAGTATACAGTATTGTAATATATAAAAATGATACATAAAATCAACAACATTTCACAATTCTGGACATACTATATTACTTCTGAATGCGGATCACAAGAATTTATCTTTAATGCCTTTAAAAAATAATCTGATGCTAGCTTTTGATGTTTATTTTTATGTAAATAAGTTATAGCGATATAAGTAAAGTATAACTTTTGTCGTCTCCATATCATTTTTTGCTTTCTAAAAACAAAAACACCATATCAAAAGTTGTTATTTTTAAGAAAAAATTTATAATACTTACCAGATAATTATGAGAAGTTTCATAATGTTTTCCTAGATAGTAAATACATATTTTGTATAGCTTTGTTGTTCAAAGCCAAGTAGTTCACAAATTATAAGTTTATTACCAAATGCAATGCATGGTACAAACTGTAGAAACAATGATTTAGATTCCATAAAATATTAATATGATAGCTCGATAAGAAATTTGAATAATAAGAAATAAATATTATTCATTCTTCAATGTTTTTATAAATAATCTTATTGAAGTCAATTACCAAAAATTTAGAATGTAAATTCATTTGTTTCAACTGATGTAGTAATCCTTAAAAATAAACTTTTAGTAAAAGTATAGTGCATAGTTGCATAAACTGTAAAATGTAAATGCACACTATTATAATGCTCATAAACTTTTTTATCATTTGTGGACACACTCAGTCTGTTTCATACTAGTCCTGTGTTAATCGTTTTAAATTGAAAATACGAAAAAGAACAGTTGATTCCTTTCAGCAACTACTTCAAAAGAATTAAACAATTAACATTAATAGTTGAACAAAATTCATACAAATGAAAGAAAATTTGATCATTATACAAGGACTTTGTTGGGTGAAGAAAATCATTCCCAATGTTTCAGTTCAATAAAAGTAAAGTAAAGTGTATTTATTTCACAATCATAGCAGTCATACAATTAAAAATTGTAAATGGTACGTACACTTGTATCTTAATACACTTTAAATTAATTTTCACAATGTGATTCATAAATCGATAGGCTTTTAAAACACTACACTCAATTACAAAGAAAATATTTAAAAAGCAACAACAATATCTAAGTCCAAGGAAGTAGTAAGTAACCAAGGAAGCGTAATAAAAAAATGTATAATATACATTTGGGTATCTTAATTATTTCAGTCTTCAAAGCATTTTTTCTCCTTGACAGGCAGTGATTGTACAAACCAAAATTGGCTAAAGTATCAAATTTTCTGTTTCAATATTCACTTGATTACATTTTTAATGTGATTTTTTAACTGACAGTTTTTCAGCAAACTTTGTTTCCAGTGAATCTGGAACATTGGTCTTTTCCATTCGTTTCTTATAATCTGTATAGTAATTCTTTAATTCTTTTAAAGCATTTGAATTATTTCTATTTTTTTCATTAAAGATTTTTTCTTTAATGAGTTCATAGATATTATAATTCTTTTTAGGTATAATATGTGTATGGAAATTCTGAAATGAAAATGTAATTTATAAATAAAAACAGATTGATGTTATCAGAGAATTGAAAATGTTTTTGGTTCATACCTCTAATTGTGGATTGCAGGGATTTTCCTTGATAGCCTTTAAAAAATAATCAGCTGCTAGCTTATAATTTTTGGCATCAAATAAATAAATAATAGCCAAATTTAGTAAGATGTGTATAAAAAGATTCTTGTTGTCTTCATATTTAATCAACATACTTTTAAGATGTTTGATAATTTTATAATCAAACTTTGATGTATTTCTAATGTTTTTGTACTTTTTTTGTATTTGTAATGTATTTCTAATCAGATTGAGATAATCCATATAAGCAGGGAAATTGCCTGTTTCACCAGTAGCCTTCAAATAATTTTCTTTAGCTTTCTGAAAAAAAAGTTTTATAGAAAGCTGTCATTAGTTAAAGAAAATTTTTAAACACTTACAGAGTAATCATTAGTTTCTTCATAATATTTTGCCAAATAATGATAGTAAGTTTTTGATGTTTTTTCTGGTGGCAGTGATTTTTCAACATAGTATAAACAACTTTTAGCATTAACAAAATCTTTTTGAGTTATAAAAAACAGGGCAAGAATTAATCTTACTACTATTTCAGAGGGCTCTTTCTGATAAATTTCATTGCACATTTCTGAATATTTTTCCCAATTTTTACTTTCTTTAAGAGATTTTGTGAGTGTCATGACAATTTGTCAAAAATCTTATGCGGTGACAAAGATCAACTCCGAAGGCACATCTCAACAGTACATGCAGAAGAGAGACAAATTCGTGATTGTGAAATTTGGCATATCGATGGCTTCAGAGACACATTGAAACTAAACATAAAAAAAGATAAGTTTAACAAGCAACATAAACAAATGACAACAAATTATGAAATTGTAGAATTAGTGTCAAAAGACGTAGATATGAATTATATTTGTTTTATACTTTTGATGATTATGTTATGGAAAGTATTACTGAGCTTTTTGAATTTTAAAAACGAATGCCTACTTATTAAAATACTCAAAAAAGAATTTCGTTCAAAAAGCATCCATTTAAACATTAAATCATTGTTAACATTCAAGAGTACTTGCATATTTTTCAAAAATCATGCCATTTTTTTTGAGAAGGCCCTCACCCAAATTTTATGAGCACTATTTTTTTCAGGTTTCTGAATCACTTGTAAGTCCCCAAAAAAAATTTCACGAGTGTGCTTTAAAAAAAAAAATTTTTTTTAATGGCAAAAAATCTTGCCTAAGAACTTATAAAATATTTTTATTGGGGTATGAGTTAATTTTTTTTTGTATATTGTCACACGAGTCAAACTCACTTTAAAATATGATTTCAGTCTCAGTTACATATATTGTTACTTATTTTTTTCAATTAAACTATCCGATTCTGATTCGAATAATCCATTCAATTATAAAAACACTTCTCGTAAAAAAAATCAGGTGTCGATTAAAATTAAATTTTTGAAACGATAAAAAAATAAAAACTTTTCAATTATTTATAAACAAAAATTTTTTTTTTATTTTATTACATTTATTTTATTTTATTTTTTTTTTTTCATTTTTTTTTATCATTTGTTCATCTTCTTTCATTGACCTTGATTTTCTTGTGAAGATCCAACTACGTTTCTACGATGATCCAACGTTGAACGCCACCGGGCCCCGATAAGATTTGAACCTTGAACCTCTATATGTCTCAGGTCAGAAAATTGTATTTTCAGCATACGAGCCCGTTTGAGGCTGATTTCGCGCTGAGCGTGCTCAGTGAGTAAGGCATTCGTATACAGTCGAGGAGAGCAGCGCGCTATGTGGCGACAATTCACACTTCTCCTCGTACTGAAATCAATTGAATACAGGTCGAGGAGCCCTGATTACAGTCGAGGAGCCCTGATTACAGTCGAGGAGAAGTGTGAATTGTCGCCACGTAGCGCGCTGCTCTCCTCGACTGTATGCGATCCCGCAGACTCGAGCCGAGACGACTCGCTCAGCTCGCGTGCGTGTAGCCTGTGCTGTCTGCTACATGTCAAAGTGGCAGGCCAACTCGCGCTGCCTTTAACCTCTCTTTCTTGAATACAAACATATCTACACGAGATAGAAATGTCATTTTTAATTCATGTTTGTGTTCGCACTAAACACGATGACTGTAAAAATGAAGCAGTAGAAACTGAATAATGGAAAGAAATGCAGCGTGACCGATGTTATACCGACTCTACTCATCAAGACACTAGGAAAATCAGTGTAATGAGATTCAAGTTGGCACAACCAGTGCTTTATGCAACCTCTCGTTTTTCAGAAAAAACATATCCACACAAGTTGCATGTACAGTATTTTACAC